>NW_009926405.1:0-12187 GCF_000696875.1 Nestor notabilis
CAGAAACGCGGAGACTTTTGAAACTTTTTCCCCCCAGACGCTTTAAAATCACGGCGTTTGCAAACCCTCCATGAGTTTGCCTGGCTCCCGCTCCTCCACAGGGCAGGAAAAGTAGCGTGTTGGTGGTGCCTTTACGAGCCGGGAGAGGTGGTTTCCCTCTGGAAGCCCGAGCCGTGTGGGTTCAGCCCGTAATCAGCGGCTTGCTGCCGTGTTTCTCTTGCTGCTGTCCTCCGGCTAAGTCACCGTGGGCAGCAGCGTACTTCTCCAGTCACTCCCAGCTGCCCGGGGGTGTTGTGGAGTCTGCCTGTCTGGAGACATTCAAGACTGACTTGGACACGTTCCTATGTAACCTGTTATAGGTGGCCCTGCCTTGGCAGAGGGCTTGGACCAGATGGTCGCTAGGGTTCGCTTCCAACCCAAACCATTCTGTGGTGATTCCAGACTTCGGCTTTGCATTGTATTCAAATGTCTTAGGCCACACAGAATAGAGAAGGTCGTTTTATCATCATATTTACCAAGAGCATTATGCTTGCAGAGATGCATAACGTTCTTCTAAACTAGCACTTTGCTTGTTCCTCTTGTACTTACTTGCTGGGACAGTTTACACTTACAAATTACATTTACAGTTATGATACTAAATGCTTAGATGATGGCATAAGCAATTTGAAGCTAAGGATTAGGTACTGTTTGATGAGATGATTCTAGTTTACA
Source organism: Nestor notabilis (assembly GCF_000696875.1). Classification (NCBI taxonomy): domain Eukaryota; kingdom Metazoa; phylum Chordata; class Aves; order Psittaciformes; family Psittacidae; genus Nestor; species Nestor notabilis. Next base: position 712 of record NW_009926405.1, read on the forward strand.
GGCAACGGCTCAGCGCGGTTGTGAAGTCAGCGCTGCAGAGTGAGTCTGACTGGGCCTAAGGCAAGTGCTTGGTTTAGCTGAGTGGTTCACCTTGGCATGGGCAGTCCTTTGAGTGAGCAGCCAGCTGCTGAGAGAAATGGGCTGACTGGTTACGGGTATGTGCCTTCAGCCAAAGGGGAAGTGTTCAAGACCAGGTTGGACAGGGCTTTGAGCAACTTGGTCTAGTAGGAGGTGTCCCTGCCTGTGTCAGGGGGGTGGAACTACATAATCTTTAAGGTCCCTTCCAACCCAAACCATTCTGTGACAGACGGAGCTGGGGCTGCTACTGATCCTCAGCACCTGCTCCTCTGTTTAACCTGAGCTTGACTTCAGCCAGTTTATTTCATTGCAACAGGTTTGTATGATATGGTAGCAGAGAGCTGTGGAAAAAGCGGGGCTCTCTCTTCTACATGTTCACTTCATGTCTGTGTCCCCTGTCTGGTTGCTCACCCAACTCTAGTTACAAATGCTGAATCTAGAACATGAATCCAATAATAACTCTGAAAAAATTGCAAATGCAAGGCCTTTTTATCATAAGTTTAAGCCTGACAGAAGGCTTGTTTTTCTTAGTCGTCTTTTATTCTCCCCTTATAAGCAGTCTATAGACTGCACGCTGGAAAGGACTGGTTTAGTTGCTTTTCTGTGGGAAGAATTTAAATCGTTTCAATGCATTATTTTGGATTCCTGCCATTTCTCTATGACAGGATGTTAGAGGAAATGGGAGATCATAGTTGTTGAGCGGGGGACATTATAGATGTGGCAGGGATACTTCTTGAAACTGAGAATGTAAATGGGCAGATGGGTTTTGCTACAATGATATACCCTTTTTGATTTGAATGACAAAATGTGTCCAAACCAAAGGGATTGCAAAGCATCAGTGACATAATCTCAGAGATAATTGCCTTCTGAGGCTGGGGCTGTATTGTAATGTTGTAGTATCTGCTGGCAGGTGCTTCATGCCTTTTCACACAAAAAATCTAAATTATGGCAGAAACATCACTGAACATCTATCCAACTCACATAGCAAATGTAAAAAACACTTCCACATAGGCAATTTTGCAAGTTGATTAACTACTTCTCTTAAGAAGGAGTACCATGTGAAAGATTGAAGTAAAAATAAAAAGAATTGAAAAAGGTATCACCAAGCCTGCAGGGATAGAAAATTCGTTGTACTTCAGTGTAAGATGAGAGGCGATACAGGTTGAAATGTCAAATCTAAGGAAAATATAAGTTTTTTTTTTTTATTTTGAGGTTGGTAATGCTTGACCATTTGTGATCTTTAATGAATATTTGGGTGATGGGGTGAGGCTACAATGGTAGGAAATAAGTAGTAATGGTGGACTTCAGCTAGGCTTCAGCTGTCCAAAAAAATGATGCAAAGGCAATAAATTTTGAGATCAAAATTTTGTGATCAATGGAACAATTTTGGTACCTGAAAACCAGAAGGTGGCAGATACACCATATTTTTAGTGGAGTCCCAGAGGAGAACCAGAGAACTACGTGCTGCCAAGCCTTGGATTTCTTGCACGCGTATTATTTGTAAATGGTGGTAGGAAAAGAATTAATAGCAGATAGGTACATTTGATCTATTACGAGTCAACCTGGCTCATAATATGACATGTCTTACAAACCTATTTGAGTTCTTTGAAGGTTGTCATTTTATGGATAAGGGAGTGTGGTGTTATTTCCAGAGGATTTTCTTGAGCTCCTTAAAGGGCTGTGAAATATGGTGGAAATTTTCTGCATTTATAAGTAGCTGGATAAAAGCTGGGAAGCACTTGTTTGGGGTGGGTTTTTTTTTTTTTGTTTTTTTTTTTTTTTTTTTTAACTAGTGGAGGGTCACTGGTAAAGCTCCACAGAAATCTGTGTTGGGGACAATGCTGTTCAACTTAGAGCATGGCTTCCACAAAGAAGTGAGTGATTTGCAGCTCTTCAGCCTGAAAGACAGGCTGCTGAGAGGGTGCCTCTTGCTGAGCTACTGCAATACTAGGTGAATGCATGAAGTGGATAAACCAAATTCTGCCACCTCCTTGTTCTGAAAATCTATTTACTGTAAAGCATGAGGAAGCCCATCTACTAGAAAATTCAAATTAAGTATTCATGAGATATTGACAGATACTGTGCTTGGAGACTTTATTCTGGGCTACAGGCTTTTGTCTGTTTCAGCATATTCTTATGTGTGTGGAAGTGAGTCTGGAAATTTTAGATACCAGGAAAATGGGAGGATGAAAGGAAGGGAAATAAAGAGAGGCAGTGTCCCCACCACCTGGATGCTCCATTGCTCCTTTTAACCTTAGTGTCCTCCCACGCTCACCAGTGAACTTGCTCTCTGGGTGTGAATTTGGGAAATTCACATAAGCATTTCAATCTAAGGGAAACTAGAATTTTGCCGATAAGGTTGAGAGTATCTGAACCAGTAATCCTTTAAATGTGTTCTATGAAACTATGATACAAGGTGTTGCTTTGTCAGAAACGGATGATGGAAAACTCTTCCCACTGCTACATGTTGTACATCCTGGACCTGCTGTCAGACCAGAAATGTGGCAGTAGTTGTTTGCTAATGCTGTCAGTAGTTATTTGCTGATGCTGTTAGTGGTTATTTCCTAATACTGTATCTGCTAATACTGTGCAGGAAGAGAAGAAGAATAGTTTAATGAGATTACTTCCCCAAGTAATATATTGTTTGATGATATTTGAATATGAAACCTATACAGATGTCACTTCCTTATGAAGTTTCAACTTTAGATATTTCCCCAACTAATATATTTTTGCCAGTGTAAATATTCAGAAAGCCTTTAGTCCTTCTTGTTCTCAGACTGCTGTTTATTTTCTGAGAACTGATCCTGTTTCTATTGAAACACAAATATGGTGAACTCGACAACTTCTATTGTTTCCTTTAGACGGTTCCTGCTTCCTTTAACTGTCTGCGCTCGAGGTCAGCAACTGCTAATATTGTGTTTCGTCACAAAGGAACTCGTTAGTTTTATTGCTGGCTAGAATTATATATGTGTATATATGCATGTATGTACTTACATGTATACATAAATATATGCATTTAAATGTACAACCAAATTAAACTTATATAAATTATAAAAATGTTCTTTTGGTAAAATCTTATGTGTAAGAATGTAAGGAAGTTACTAAATGGTGATACAGTTTGTACAATGCTGGAAGTGAAATATGCCATAGGGTCAGATAATGAAAGAGGTTGAAAGGAACTTCTGCAGTGCCTACTTCAACCTCTTACTTGAAGCAGGGCACCTTCAGTGTTAGAGCATGTTGCTAAAGGCCATCCTTGTCATGTCAAATTTGAACAGTCTTTAAGGGTGGAGGTTCAGCAGACTACATCACTGCTGCACTGAATTTCGCTTCCCAATCCTAATGTTGTCTAGAGGCCGAGGTAGTCTCCCCAGTGTCTGTCCTTCATTTCTTGAGTTTATACACGTAAGGGAAGCAGCAATTATAGCAGATCTAAACCAAGCAATCATCCACCATCAGACATTGACATACTGAGGACCCTGCTGGGGCTGATGCCATCTGAGTGCAGTGGGATGGGTTCTGGGCTGTGCATTTTGGCTGCTGCTTCTCTGCCTTCCCCCCATGCACCATCCCAGCTGCATCCTGCCCTGTGGGGCTTCTCATTGCATGCTTATTTTACCGGACTGCAGGATTAGACAGCAAACTGGTAAGGTCTCTTAGACAGCCTTTTACAGTTTATTACAACGTGTAAGAAATAATTTTCCAGTTTCTCTGTTTGGGTTCTTTTAAACTAAGGACCATTCTCAAGCATTGTTCCTGATTTTAGACATTTTGCCTTCTCGTTTTTCTTTCTACATTTCTCACGCTAGGGGTCCATTGCAAATCTGTTTCAGGAATGGTTTCTGTAAAATCACACCAGCCTTCTTTTGGCTGACTCTTGTTACAAAAGGAACAAGGCAGGGATAGGCACTTCTGTGCCGACTCAGCATTTTGTGCTGTCTCATGGTAGAAGCCCGAATCAGCCCTTGGGCCTCATTTCACTTGTACTCACAAGCAAATGGATTTGTAAGTATTTTCTCTTTTCCCTTACGTGACAAATGATTCTGAGTAGCCACAAAAGCCCCCAATTATTGAATGTGGTCTGCATTATAATTAGCAGTTACTAAAAAAAGTTTCAGAGATCTGTTCTTTAATTCTAGATAATTTTCTATGTCTTGGAGCGAGAGCTTGGTTTTATATATATGTTTCATGTGTGTATGTTTTTATATATATTTAAGTATCTGTATAATTATATTTAAGTGTCTGGATATAGATATACACAAATACTTAAATTTCTTTGTCATCATGATTTATGCCTATAATATGATTTAGATTTTGGGATATTGTGGGTTTAGCATAACAATCTTGTGCTAAGAGTTTTCTGACTTTCAAAATTGCTTTTCCTATCTGTTCTCCCAGATTTGAATGTCATTCTTTTATAATCTTGCTGCCATGGCTTGTTTTGTTTACTGGGTCATAAGCACCCAATAATGCACCTGCTTATCTGATAGTATCTCACTAGCAAATTCCTAGAATAATCCTCAAGACTAGGGTTTGGTCCCTCTTCTACTCCAAAAATCACAGCATCTGGTTTTGATGGGCATGCTGCTCCTGCCAGGAATTTAACTTGATCTGTTCCAGGAAGTGGTGCAGCAACCGGGTGTTTCCTCCTCAGTCCACTGTGACTGCCTGACTTCACCCAGGAGCTTCTCTTTCATCTGTTATCTAAAGGTGAAATAATGGCAGAGAATTTTTTTTTACTATGTGTGTAGGAAAAAATGATCCCTTTGGAGAACTTATCTGCAGCAGCTTGAGCTTGCCAGCTCATCCCTTCCCTCTAAAACACACAGCACTTTGATATTTAGGATATTTTACTGTTTTTGTTCCCTACTTTCTGTAAAAATGTGTCAGTTTGCTTTGTCATTATGCCTTCGTTTAACAGTCACCTGCAGACATTTTCCAGAAGAGCTCAAATGATTATTTTTTGACCGTTTGTCTTTACACTTCTGGTAGAGATTCTTGGCTTCCTGTGATGTCTAGATGAGTGCTTGGTTTCATTATTAACCTGACAAAGTTCCCAGATCAGTGATAGGAACCGCAAACTATGAATATTTTTTTTTAATTTATTCAAACAATGCTTTTACCATACATAATTACCTGTAAGGACCAGGTGCATCCACACCTATTAGTGATGGTTACAGTAACTTATTTCAGTTATTGTATTACTTTGCAAAGTATTTTTCTTGTCCTGAATCAAATTATGAAGTTGCATGAAAGTAAGTTTCTGAATGTAGGTGTAGGAAATTGTATGGTTCTGTACAAATGTACCTTGGAAGAAAATTGCAAACCAATTTGACCATTTGAGCAAAATGAAACCACTGTTTTAAATCAGCGAAAGAAAAAAAAAATCCCCATGGTCACATGCAGAAATTCCTTCTCATTTGCACATCTGCTAGGTAGGAAATTCCATTGCCTTTTTCTAACAATTTCAAATTAGGACAAACTATGGTTTTCTTGAATTCATGGATTTTGGGATATAGTTTTAGTCTAGTCTCATAAGTGAGCTTTCTAGACAATTTTTCCTTAATGCATTTTTAATGTCTTAAACAAATTTGTGGTTGGGTTTTTTGTTGGGTTTTTTTTTCTGTTGGTTTTGTTTTGTTTTTGTTTTTAACTTATTTGCAAATATTTTCTTCTATTTCAGACTCCCCAGCGTTCTTCCTTGCTTCTCACAATGTTTTTTTATTGGCCAATGCACCTCTTTATTATCTGAAATCTTAAAATGGCGTTCAGCAGTCTGTCTTGTCAAGATCTTGCTGTCACTGGGAGACTTGTTCTTTAAAACATGAAATAATCTGGAAAACCATTTCACAGTCTAACTAGCCTCTGTTCTCAGAGACTTGATCATATCATGGTGCCATAGACTGTACTGGGGGGCTCTTTCCTAATGTGGTTTGTTTCAGCAGACACAATTTAGGGGGTGTTTGCCCGGGCTGGGACTGGGTGGTGGGGAGGCGTGGGCCAGCACTGCTGTAATTCACATTGCTTATGTGTTCCAGCCTTTCCCCAGTAATTCAAGCATTCTGAGAGTTATCAGCACCTTGCTGCTATCTGCTAGCAAAGCAGCAGATGGTTGAACCAAGACACACCTTCTGTCAATGTCAGTGCTTTTTTTCTGTACTACCTGAACACACTTGGGGTATGTAGGTGTGCAAAACCAGGTGCAGCCTTTCCATGCTCAGTTAAGACTCTTTTGGGGTTTGTTGTCTTTTTTTTTTATCCCCTCAAAACCCAGGACTGACAGTTGGCTCAAGGTAGTTGTATGTGAGAAAATAAATCAGCATGAAAAGTTGGATACTGTTTGGAGGAGATAATAATTTATCGTATCCTTCATTTTACTGGAAACGCTACACTTCTGTATCTCAGGTTTTGATGTAATAGGGCTGCGTCACTTTTGGCTCACACACTGGATTTTACTCATAGTTTGCTCTCCGCCAGGGAGGGGTGAGGAGCGGCTGTTCAAACACATGCTCAGCCTGGAGCAGGTAACACAGCCTCGGTAGCTCTGTGGCCTGTGTTCTGCTGGCGAGGTTGGGATGCTTGTGGGTAGACCTGCTGGACCCTAAGCTGCTGCTGCTGGGAGCAGGAGGGAAGGGAGAAGTAGAGGTGTGGCGAGGACCCCAGCACAGCTGTTTCCTTTGCTGTAGCTTTATGAGGGTGGGAGAAGGAGGTGTTTTCTCTTGGGTGAAGATAGCTGGCAGACCCCTGAGTCCACATTGCTGCCTCTGTACTTTATGGGGTGGGAGCGGAGAATGTATTTAAAAGACTTGTAGATGTGGTGTTTAGGGACATGGTTTCGCAGTGGACTTGGCAGTCCTCTGTTAATGGTTGCACTCGATGATCTTGAAGGTCTTTTCCAACCTAAATGATTCTATGATAAAGTGAAACTAGGTTGAGATGCCATGACTGCTGCCGTTCTTCTAGGTCAGCCGTATTAACTTACAGCCTAAAAAATGCCACCTTTGAGCACAGTTCTTAATAAAAGAGTATCTGCTGTTATTTAAATGTTTTAACTCTGCTCAAACTAGGAAAAGGAGGTTGTGTTGTGAGTCAGCATGTCCACAGCCCACTGTAACAAACCCAGCAAGCCTGGTTCCTAGCCCACCATGTGAAAGCCAGCCTGAAGTAGGACCTTAGCAGTGCTTGGTACATGACACTGTGGTGGTGCACATATGGCAACGTCACATACCCTAGTCACTTAAATCACGTTAAATCAGATACAGCAGTGACACGTGCTGCTTTGATCTTGAGAGAAGCTACGTGATACTGAACTTGCCTGTATTCTCTGGCATTTGCATTGAAACTTCAAAAGCAAAACTTACATAGTATATCTTTAGAAAACATTAAATAATTTATGAACAGATAGTATTTGTAACAAATCTTTGAAAACTCACAGAACATTTCATATTTTTTCTTAAAATATGAGGAACTGTGCATATAGAGCATCAAATTTTGAAATTAAAAATGTATTTTCCCTTGCTGTATTGTCGCGCTTGTGGTGAAAGTCTTACATAAAAGTATGCCAGCAACCACTCCTAATTAACTCATGGCGGCATGCCCGGTGTGCACACATTCATACTCTCTCTCCCTGTGTATAGATACATATCTCTAAGAGAAGCAGCTCCTTACAATGAAATAAATTAAGTGATTACATTAATTGACGCAAATGTACTCCAAAATAGCCCATTTAATTTTGTTTAGGCATTTCCTGACTGATGTCTCCTTAGTTTCTAATAAATAACATATTTTAAAACTTGCTAACAGAAGACTTTGTAGTGTGGTAGATTCCAAGGTTAAATTATTAAACTTGTCAGCTGTATAGTCTTGCAAATGCAGTGTAAAAAGATAAAACAAACCACAGGAATGTGGATGTATAATGATACATGTTTACATGCTTTGCTTCAGTTTGTATTTTATGGAGTTAGATGTTTGAGTAGATGCTATAGTGAAAGATCCAGGAAAGATGGTACATCATGAATGTGGTTTTAAGTTTGTGTTTAGGTATGTACCAGCATTATTTTATCTCTCCTCATCTAGAGATTTAAAGATTTATGGATGAATACAATAAGAATTTAAAAAGGTAGCTGTTTGGTTTAGTATATATTGATAAACAAAAGCATTGTCTTTTTAGCATTTCTTGGTTTAGACCTGTCTTTTAAGCCACAGAGATCAAGCAGGAGGATTCCTGGACCATCCACCCACTGTGTCAGAGAGTGCCTGGGGGAAATGGAGGAGGATGCAGAAGCTGGCTGGGGCTGGAGCAGGGCAGCATCCCAGCCCACTGCCTGGGAAGTGGTTAGGGTCATCCCAGCTGCGTTTTCTCTGGTGCAACTCTGCTGTGCACAAGGGCTCTGACTGTGAGGCTGCAGAGAACAGGAGCTGTCGGAGGGCAAAAGCTGAGCAGATGTCACTCCTTTGCATCGCGTTATCTGTTATCGTTGTTACCTGTTACGTACCTGTGGTTTTCAGTGGCATCCGAGTCCTATTTAAAACTTTATGCCTTTCTTTTGCTGGCTCTAAGAAAGTTGCTCATGTGTGCTGGCAATAACATCTTAGTCAATGACTGATACTGTTACCTGGTAAATTTCCAAAATCAGCTTGACTAGAGATATGTGTACTTCTCTGCAGAAAACGAACTTGCTCAACATGCACATGTCTTTCAACTAGGGTGTTTGTTTTGTGGACTATAGGTGGTTTCCTGTCATTTAGCTTTAGTTGTAGAAAAGTTAAGCTTATCTGTTCTGTAGTCAAGGGGGAAGTGGGGGCCCACAAAGGTCTGTTTGTCTGTGAGGATGGCTTAAGGAGGGTGAGGTGAATTGCTTTCCAGATCTGCCTTTAAGGACATGGAGAGTCCAGATGATTAGCTCAAAGTTAGCACCTAGCTTTTGGATGGCTAATGTGACATGCAATTAATCCTGTCTTAACATGATCCCCTGTATTGGGAAAGAACAGTGTTACACATCTGAAGGTGGTACTGTAGAGTGCCTTAGTCAGAAGCCAAAAGCAGCTTGTGATACAGGCAATATAAATACACATTCCCGGTATCTGCAAAAGCATACTTTGGGAGTGCTGTTACCAGTTTGTATCCTCCCTGTCATTTTAATGACATATTGTAACTCATAATGCATTTGTTTTTCTGAATAACCTGAGGTAGGAGTGAAATGATTCACTTGGAAGGTAGGTGCTTGGGTACATACGGAGAATAAAAATACATACTGAAGTTTGCAAAGGTGGATACAAATTTGCTAAGGTGGTTCCGTTGTAAACAGGACTTGGGAAATGGAAAAGATGAGCTATGGTCACTAGGCTTTAAGTCAGGTTTCGTACTTGTAGTGGATTTTTCGAAGCTTGTGTATCTTGTGAAGTGGTAATGTTTAGTGTCCATGTGCATGCCACTTAATTTTTATTCGACAACACTTCTAAGTATTTCCATTTCAGGCATTCATTACAGGTTTTTTGATTTTCTTACGCTATTATTTTTCCAGGGTTTAAATGCTTTCAGTTAGTGATCTTCCCAGTGGGATTATTTTTTAAGATTTAGCAAAACTCTTTGAAATTTCTTTCAGTACAGAAAGATGAGGAAAAGTGTGCTTCATTTTAGCAACAACATGTGAGACTGCGAACAACTGAGATCTTGTATCAATCTAGTAGGGAATATATGTCTTGGAAATTATTTCTGAGATAAACGTGCAAATATGCATAGAAGTCGAGTAACTATTGTTGTTGTTGGTTTTTTGTTTGTTTTTTTTTTTTTTAAGTAAAAGTTTTGCAATTTTAGTTTGTCTGTATGTGATGATGAGTTTTCATAGAATAGTTTGGGTTGGAAGGGACCTTAAAGATCATGTAGTTCCTACCCCCTGCCATGGGCAGGGGCACCTCCCACTAGACCAAGTTGCTCAAAGCTGCATCCAACCTGGCCTTGAGCACTGTCAGGGATGGGGCAGCCACAGCTTCTCTGGGCAACTTGTGCCAGGGCCTCACCACCCTCACAGGGAAGAATTTTTTCCCAATATCTAATCTAAATCTACCCTATTTCAGCTTAAAGCCATTGCCCCTTGTCGTGTCACTAACTGCCCTTGCAGAAAGTCCCTCTCCAGTTTTATAGGCCCTCTTTCAGTTACTGGAAGGCTTGTCTAACGTCGCTCCAGAGCCTTCTCTTCCCCAGACTGAACAACCCCAACTCTCTCAGCCTGTCTTCATAGGGAACGTACTCCAGCCCTCTAATCATCTTCATGGTCCTGCTGTGGACTCTTTCTTCAGCATGTTGTCAGCCTTGTCCCACCAGCCTGTTGGGGTAAGTGGGCAGCAGGGGATCCGGGCACTGCTTAGTGCAGAGTGGCCATGCCAGGCAGTGACCATGCCAGGCAGCAGCCTGCCCTGCTGCCCTGGAAAGACACTTCTCTGCACTTGTGTGCTGCCTTCCACAAGGGAGCTGGTAAATAGTCTGCTTTCTTGGTTTCAGAAACCTAAGAAACGTGTACTGTGGTATTTCCCCAGGAGGCTGACCTTCTCCCACAGTGTGGTGTACGCTCAGTGAAGGAGGCAGCTATGCACAGTGAATCACAAACAGTTTGGGGATTGCCTTGCTCTGTGCCAAATTATGTTTTCCATCTCCAGCATGTAATTTTCAGGCAAATCCATTGAATTCTTCAATCTAATTAGGTTTATCAGCTTCTTTAGACCTTTTGGATCTCCTTTTTTAAATCACGGAATACAACCTTATTATTCCTTGAATATTTCTGACGTATTTTCTGGAGAAAGCTTTCCTGGAGGTTTTCTGTTTATTTATTTTTTTCCTTCAGTGTTCTAAAATGGGTAGGTAAAGATGATCCCGTTTCTATCAAGAAATGAACTGAAATTACCTGGTATAAATGACTGTGACATGTAAGAATATTTTTTTCCTGGCAGTACTGAGCATAAATGTTTTTCAATAGGCTAAAGTAAACATGTATTTCTAAAATTGTATTCATACAGTAGGTTTTTCTGTGTTTAGAAAAAAAAAAGTTAATTAAAATGTCACTCCTTTTTCATGTATTAATACAGGAACATTTGGCAAAATAAATCACTTCTGTCACCAAGCATTGGTGTGAAGCAGTTCTCTGTGTGAATGTCCCTGTTTGCCTCAGGACAGGTTACAGCTTGGAGGGTTCGGCATTTTTGTACTTCATCGTATAAATGTGTGTATGTGTATCTACCTGTCTGTGTATATCTGTATGGTGTACGCATCATATACGATGAGTGTTGTTGCACAGCACTCCTTTCATGTTTGAGAAGCAGCCTTCTGTGTGCCTCCTCTGCCCAAGTGTCATTTCTCCTCATTACGTCCTCATTTTATAGAATCATAGAATGGTTTGGTTTG
>NW_009926406.1:0-223 GCF_000696875.1 Nestor notabilis
GCCCCGGCCTCCCCTTCCCCGCCCCGCGGTGAGGGGGCTGGCGCTGCCCCTCCGTCGCCTCCGCGTTAACCGGTGTTTATGTGTCTCTGGGCCCGCAGCGTCTCGACGGGCGGCAGTGCTATGACTACCGGAACGTGCGCATCTCCTTCGGCACCGAGTACGGCTGCTGCATCGTGGAGCTGGGGGAGACCAGGTTGGGTGCCGGGGGGGGGGGGGGGCGGGG
>NW_009926406.1:245-6410 GCF_000696875.1 Nestor notabilis
CGAGGGGAGAGCCTTCGGGCGTTGTGTTTCCGAACGGGCGTAGAGGGAGAACCTCAACGTGAGGCGTCCGAAAGGCCGCCGAGAGAGACCGCAGTAAAGGCAACTTAAGGACCATAGAGGAGATGGGGGAAAGGAAGGGAGAGGGAAGGGGTGGGGTTTCTGTGGTGATTGTAGGTTAAAAATAGTGTAAGTAAGAGGAAACTATTGTAATTTTTCATGCCTTTAATTGCTGATCTCATGCTTTGTGTCCTGCAAATCAAACAGCGTTTTTTTGTATTGTGGGAAAGTGGAATACGTGCGCTCACGTAAGCGTTTAGTTACAGATTCCCAGGTGTTTGAGTCTGTCTTTAATCTTCAGAGACAGGAAAATGTTACGATTCCTACATTTCCTTCTCTTAGTTGTGCACAGGAGTTTAAATACACACGACAGGCATTGAATGAGAAACTGACTGGAGTGAGAAATACAAACTGAAACTCTTAACTGCATGCTTTTTCAAAGTATATGTTTTGTTCCTAGCGGTAGAAGGTTTTTCCCAGCTAAATTCTGTGACTTAGTGGTTTATTTACCTTTGCAGGGTTCTTGCACAAGTATCATGTGAACTCGTTCCCCCCAAGCTAAATAGGCCAACAGAAGGTATACTTTTTGTTAATCTTGAGCTCTCACCGATGGCCGCACCTGGTCTTGAGCCTGGCAGGTATGTAGATGTCTTAAAGAGACTACACAGGGGTGACAGAAGAGCCACTGGCATGGTTGCCCATGGCAGGGGGGTTGGAACTAAGTGATCTTAAGGTCCTTTCCAACCCAAACCATTCTATGATTCTATGATACATGGAAGTATAGAGCATAATCATACTCGACTGGGGTTAATTTTGTTTTGACAGGCAGTCTGACTTACTGGTGAAACTAAACAGACAAATAGAGCGATGCCTGAGAAATTCCAGATGTATAGATACTGAATCTCTCTGCGTTGTTGCTGGTGAAAAGGTATGAAAACCCATGAATTTCAAGTGGGTTTAAACTAAAAGGTGTATATAGTATGCTTTTTAGATGGTCCATGTCTTGTTTTGGAAGATAGAAATTCTGATAGTAGGTTAATGTAAAGATACACACATCTGACTTTACAGGCATTTTTAATTTACCTATCTACATAGGCTTTCTGAAGTAGTTGGGACCCTGCACACTCAAATATTTTCTTTGCAGAATAAAGTTTAAATTATACTTAAGTGTTACATATTTTGTCATAATTAACTCTAGCACACTGGTTATCTTGGAATATACTGAAATCATAGAATCATGGAATTTTCTGGGTTGGAAGGGACCTTAAAGAGCATCTGGTTCCAACCCCCCTGCCATGGGCAGGGACACGTCACACTAGACCAGGTTGCTCAAATCTTTCATCCTGTTAAGCAAAGACCTGAAGAACACGTGATGGTGGTTCTTAAGGTTCAGAAAATGAACTCATTTGGAAAAGCAGTAACTTCTTTAGAATCCTGTCACAAACGACCAAGCAGTTGTGTATGGGTTTCTTCTCAGGTTTGGCAAATCCGGCTGGACATGCACCTGTTAAATCATGACGGTAACATTATCGATGCTGCCAGCATAGCAGGGATTGTAGCTCTGTGTCATTTTCGCAGACCAGATGTTTCTGTGCAAGGAGAGGAAGTAACTGTGGTAAGTTCTACTGGTTTACATGTGGCATCTCAGGTAGCTGTTTGTTTCTAACTGGGAGAGTTAGATGTTTGGGTAAGCAGATAAACTCCAAGGTACTTATGTTTTAGGATAGATATGTTGCTATTCCAAAATTGTAAGGGTAGTGAGGAAGCCTGATGAATACAGAATTTTAGCTGTATCAGTTTATGGGAATATTAATTGTAAAAGATCAAGTATTCCACAGTATTTCAACCAAGTATAAGGCTGATGAATATGCTGTATTTACCTGTGTGGGTAGTAAAGGGTAAGAATTGCACAGAAGGACTAAAAAGAATTTATGAAATATTTAGATGACAAAACATTTGTTAGCCTTTTCATTTGTTTCTTATTTTTTAAAACGTACAGTATGTCATTTGAAAATGAAATGTGTTTTGTAAGTAATTGTCTTTTTAAACAACTCTTCTAAAACTCTTTTTAAAGTATACTCCTGAGGAACGTGATCCTGTCCCCTTGAGTATCCACCACATGCCTATTTGTGTCAGCTTTGCCTTCTTCCAGCAAGGGTAAGATTTTTCAGTCTGTTGACAGAAACAACTTATTCTGCAGAATTGAATTTTAAACATAGAAGAGTCCTAAAAATATTTATATCGACAAGCCAATTTCTTAAACCGCTTTCCAGAGTGATAGACATGACATAGAAAACTTTTTTTTTTTTTTTGGGGGGGGGGGGTATACTCATAATTTCTAATACATAAACCAATTCCTTTGTTTAATTGTTTTAAGGGAAGTAACTCACCTCAAGTTTTTACTGTTGCCTTATCTTTAAAAACTTGATTATAGGACCTATTTATTAGTGGATCCAAGTGAACGTGAGGAACGTGTAATGGATGGTCTCCTTGTAATTGCCATGAATAAACATCAGGAAATTTGTACCATCGACTCTAGTGGAGGGATTGTGCTAGTAAAGGATCAGGTAAATCTTTGCCTTGGCCAATCTCTTGTATAGAAACTAGTTCGTGTGCTGTCATCTTGATATTGAAGTATCCACATTTCGAATCTAAGAAATCAATTACCTCTCTGGTTTAATTGGAAAAGATTATGGATTTTTAGTCCTAATGGAAGAGTGTAGTTCTGTGTATCATACATATTGTTGGGTCAGATTTTTTTCCCCTGTGGGAGTCTAAATTAATTCAGATTACACTCTCATAGATAGCTGGAGGCTGTTGTGTTAACCTTCTGCATCAACTCGTAGTATATCCAAGTCCCTCCTACTAAGATGCTATCTTTTATTTCAAATGTTTGTGACTCCTGTCATGTTCTACAGTTTTAGTTAAAAAATCTTACTTTCATGATAGTAAACTGTTGTCATATGTATAACAAACAGGTTCTGAGATGCAGTAAAATAACAGCTGTTAAGGTTGCAGAAATAACAGAACTCATTCAAAAAGCATTGGAGAACGACCAGAAAGTTAGGTGAGTGTTCTGAGAAGGGAAATGGGTGTTTTTTAAGAAACGTATTAAAAAGCCTGTAGTTTGAACAGCAAATTGTTTTCACTTGTATTTGTTTTAAATAGAAAGTGTTTAGTATACTTGAGCTTGAAAAGAGACAACATTTTCAAGCGTGCAACATCCTGAAAAAATTAATGTCTTTGAATCACTAGGAAAGAAGGTGGCAAGTTTGGCTTTGCAGAATCTATACCAAATCAAAAGATCACTGCCTTCAAAATGGAGAGTGCTGCTGTGGATACTAACAATGTGGAAGAACAAGCAGAAGAAATCATCACTAAAGCTGATCCTCCTTCAGAAGTGTATCTTTTCTGTTGTATTATTCAGGGGGAAGCCAGGCTTCCTGTCCCCTGCATTAGCACTAGCAACTAAACACACATCCAAGATTCCTCAGGGCTTAGGTAGCCTAACAGTCTTCAGAGGAAACATCAACAGCACATAGGGTTTGGTTCTAATTGCTTGTAGGTAACTTAATTCCTAGCCTAAAAGGCAACACTGGGGTCTGAAGTGACCGCTTGTTACAGTAACTGGAGTAGTAGTACTGTCTCTCACCTCTCCTTTAAGGATGTTCTTCCCTGGGGGGAAAAGATACACCTTGAAAAAAATCAGTGGTTTGCTCTCAGAATATGTCAATCTTACCAGCAAACACCAAGATGTTTCTTAACAAATTCAGTTTTGCCAATCCAATATTGCACACACCTGGGACAGCACAAATCGGGGAAGGAATAGAGAACTCCTGGGGAGACCTTGAAGAATCAGAGAGGGAAGAAGCAGCGGAAGAGGAAGGTGAAGGTGATGCTACTGCCTTTGAATGCCAGAAAATGGAAACCGAGGATCCAAGTATGATGAAGGAAACTAAGACGGGTAAGCGTTTATCTTGGTATCACATGTGCTTCTTATATCACTTAATTAACAGCCTAGGATTAAAATGTGAAAGAAGTCCTTAGTAAGGAATGAGAACCATTGTAGCCACTTTCCACTTGAGTTACACACATCTGCTACTCTCACTTCACCAGGTCAGTTGTTTCCTTTAAAGTAAATACTGATTTCTGTAGTATATGGAGGGCTCCATATTAAAGAGTAACCACTCTGAGTGTTTCTTGAAAAATGCTTGCTGTGGTTTAAGCGCAGCCACTCGCTCGCTCTCTCCTTTATCCCTCCTGCTTCCTGAGGGATGGGGAGGAGAATTGGAAGAATGTAAACCCCATGGATTGAGATAAGAACAGTCCAGTAACTAAAGTATTATACAAAACTCCTACTGCTATCACCAATAATAATAATGATAAGGGAAATAACAAGGGGAGAGAATATAAAACTAAAAAGGGAAGAAAACAACAACACAAGTGATGCACAATACAACCGCTCACCACCCGCTGACAGATACCCAGCTCAACCCAAGCAGCGATCTGGGCCTTCCGGGTAACTCCCCCCATTTTATGTACTGGGCATGAAGTTCTGTGGTGTGGAATAGCCCTTTGACCAGTTTGGGTCAGGTGTCCTGCCTCTGCTTCCTCTCAGCTTTTTGTGTCCCTCATCCCTGGCAGAGCATGAGACTGAGAAGTCCTTGATTAGGGTACGCATTACTTAGCAACAACTAAAAACATCCGTGTGTTTGGTAACACACTGTTCTCAGACTAAAGCCAAAACACAGCACTGCACCAGCTACTAAAGAGGAGGAAGATGACTGTTACAGCTGAACCCAGGACAATGATAGTTATTTGTTACAGAAGTTGTTTGTACAAAAATGATCACAGGTTTGTGGTTGGTTGGTTTGTTTTAGATGAACCTATTGTGCTGTCGGATAGTGAAGAGGAAGAAGTTGTCATTCTAGAGCCACAGGAACTACCAAAGAAAACAAGGTAACCATTATTTGAAATTAGGAGGGGAAAGAGGTTGGTAAGGAGTATTTTCAGGTAGCGTAGGATTTGGCAAGGGCAAGAAAGGTCTCAGTTGATCAAGAGGACCACAAAGATAGCTGAGAGTGACGAATTCTTCATCTAGGCTAGGAAGCCAGTCATCCTCATCCTGGCTGACCTGCAGCCAGCTGAAATGCTTATTGATACATGACTAATGGTTCCAAAGGGAGCAAGAGCATAGAAGTAGATTTACAGCAGCTGTTCCTTACAGATGCTGCAGACATCCTACTACCTCTTAAATTAATCTGAATCTTGTACTGCATCTTAAATTTTATCTCCCAGAAGTGAGATTCTTTACAGTAGCTCTGCACTAGCCATGGAAACCCTTGTTGTTTTGTGTAGGACTAGGTTTGAACTTTGCACTGAGAATGGTGGAGGGTTGCACCGTTACAGGTGATCAGCCTGTGTTTTCTTGAAGTAAAACCATTCAGTACATTTCTATGTTAAAAGTGTTGTTTCTTCACAGAGCACAGACCACCCTGAAACAAGGAAGTACGAGTAAGAAAGCATTTACCAAAAGGAGAAAAAAGAAGAGAGCTGCTCATTAGAGCTGTCATCCCTCCTTCAGAAATGCTGTATAATTGATAGTTTGGTCTACTGTTACTGAACTTACTTCTCTAGATAATTCTACATACTTCCACCCCATATCTAGTTCTGCTTTTGTGTGTATGTTATTAAGCTATTGTACACACATTTAAATAAACAAATAAAAAGAATGACAGTGAAATGTCACCATTAGCACACAGCTACATCAATAAATTCGCTCCTTTGAGTTCTACAGCATAAGTGGCAGAAGTAAAATGTATGCTTTTCATAACAAAACTGCTTCTTCAGTTACTGAAGTGAGGTGTACATACAGTTCAGCTGGTAAAAGGAGTTATGGCTTGAGTTTAATGCCAGGGAAAGATTTTTAATTATTTTTTATAAGTCACCCACTGCTCTTGGAACTGGCAAACAAGCCATCATTTGTAAACATGTCTTCTAAATTAGTGAACTCACTCATTAACCCTACTTTCACCTTGGGTTTCTGTGTTAAGAGGTGGGTTGATCCCCCAGTGCCTGGCAAAAGGCTCCCTCCAGCAGCCGCACTTG
>NW_009926407.1:0-36417 GCF_000696875.1 Nestor notabilis
GGGTGCCCAGTTGTGCTGAGGCATCGCTGCGGGCTGCGGGCTGGGGCGCAGCCGGGTGCGCCGGTAGTGGGATCCTCTGGAGTGCATTAGCCTGGCTAATGATGTGAGAAGGAGTGCTGGACTCTCCTCCTTGCACAATGTTGATTGATGCACTTGCCTTGGAAGAGCAGGCACTCTCCTGTTTGCCCTCCTTTTTTCGCCTTCTCTTTCTTCCCCCCCACCCCTTTCCTAGGCAACTTACTCCCAAAAACTGATACTTTGAAAAACACGAGTTCCCAAGCCAGAAGGAGGCTGCATGCTTCCCTCCCCATTATTCAATAGAAAGCCGTCCAAGTCAGCTCCTGCCTTTGATCCTGCCTCGGCAGGAATGAAGCCGTTGGAGGAACACCCTGAGTGGTGAGGCGTTGCCTGCGGGACGGGGACAGTGTCTGTGGGTGCAGGGTAGACACTGTCCCCTGACACCCCTGGGGCCACACACCTCCTGGGATGTGGATTTTAGCCAAGTATCCTGGAGCAGACCCACGTGCAGACCAGGCAGAGCAGGTGCCGCTGTTACAGAGGCTCCAGCCCATCATCCATCCCACGGGGCTGGGGGCCACTCAGGCACCCCTCGGCCCCAAGCTGTGCTTTGGCTGGGATTGCACCTGCTCGTTCCTGCAGGTACCCAACAAAAGTGAGGGATGGTGCTGGGCGAGCACAGCCACAGCCCCAAAGAGGGGGCTCCATCCCTCTGGCCAAGCTAAATCCCAAACCAGCCCCAGCCCCAACTCCTCCACCCCTTAAAAAGAATAAATCCCTGGTCACAGCTTTTTTTCTTATCCCCTCTGAAAACTGCAGCTGGAACCAGCAGAGCCTCCTCAACAGGAGAGCATCCACAGCTGTAAATTACCCTGCGGTTGGAAGGTGTTTGCTCTGTTTCTCCGGTGTGTTTTTAGTTGGGTGTTTTTTGGGTTTTCTGTGGATTTTTTTTCCAAGCCCAAGGAATCCCAGGCTGCTCCGGGCTTGCAGTGACGGCACCTTTGCAGTGGGGAGACATTTTTGTGTGCTTGTGCGGTAACTGAAGTTAATCAGCCCTCCAGCCCCCTCCCTCTACCCCTCCTTTTGGTGCTTTTAGTGAATCAGAAAAAGTTTGGCTGGCTGCCTGGAAAGCACTTGCTAAAATCTGATCTCTTACTTCAGCAGCCTTAAAACAAAGTTATTGGCATTTATACAGTTGGAGCTTGCAGGCTTCCAAAGCAATAAAATAATAAAAAAAAAGGGGGGGGAGAAAGAAAAGCTCTGCTCTCTGGTGCTATTAGAACCATACTTGCTCCATTCCGTGCTGATTTTGCAGTGTTTGGCGGGGTGTGAGCCAGGGATTCACTGCAGGATCTTGTCCTGGGCCGTGGTGGATCTCGCTGGGTGTCACACCGAGAGGCAAGCTCTTCTGGCGATTAGCATTGGGAGCCAAAACATTAGATTAGTCATACTCAAGGGCCTTTGAGTGAGTGTTTACAGTATTAATGGTAGATGAAAAGATGTGAATGCTGTAAGTTTTTATTGCCCGTTTTGTTACACTTTCTTTCTGGATTTATTCACAGGATTACATGTTTTGAGCCTGAATGGGAGCGAGGGATTATAGGATTTCTTTTATAATGATCAGTTTGGGTAGGAGTTAGCCTTTGGTGAACTGGAGTAAATAAATGCATCACTTAGGTTTAATATTTATTTAGGCTAAAGGAAGTTGTTTAGTTTTGCTTAAAGGGCTCTGTGTTGTATTGGGGAGATTTAAGAGTGCCTGTAATGGATTATATTCTAAGGCTGCCTTTCGCCCTCCCGTGCAAGCCATGATCAGCAGTCTTCTCACGTGTAGCCTTAGAATTACACTCCTCTAGAGCCGACTGTTACCCTGCGGCTCTGCATGCAAAGGTAAAAACCCCTCCAGCATGCGCTGGGGCTGGAGGTATTCTGGGGCAAAATACCATAGCTTGGGCATTTTGGATAACTTCTATGAGTTACTCGTGGTTGAAGGCTGCGCTGCGTTGATGTGGAGCTGCCTGCAGTTACGTGGTACGGAGGCTCAGCTGCTGGCTAGAAGCTTTCCCATAGACCCCAAGCCCCTATCTGTAGGTGACCCGCTTGGGTGCAGCATCACCTGTAGACAAGGCTGTGGAATCCTGGATGAGTTAGGCTCCTCCAGGGATTTGCCATGGGGTGGGGGACACTGGGGTATGGCAGGTTGGAGGGGAGCACTGCTGGAGCACAGGTGATGGGTGCTGGCAGCTGCGTGCTGGCATGGCCATGAGAGCAGCCCTGCAGGGCTGTGGGGAGGACAGCTCCTTCTCCGGTCCCTTCCCTTGTGTCCCCAAATTGTTTTCTTGTATCTTGGGAATTTCTGCTGCAGCTTGGGGTGCTGCAGTCCTGAAGGCAGCAGGGACACTGGGTATCTTTGGGGACTTAGAAGGATTGTTTGTACAGGTTGTTCTTAGCAATGCTTTTTGCTGGTTAGTAATCTCTCCTCTATCGCTGATCTTGAGCATCCTTCAGTTTAATTCTCGCGCTGCCTTTTCATACTTCCAGGAGGAATCTGTCCTCTTGCATTTTCCCTTGCTTGTGTCCCAGAGCGGTTTCAGGTTTGGCTTTGGAGTCAGTCTTCACATGGGCGAGAAACCGCAGGAGCACCTTGTGTGGATGGCATGGGTCTCCCGTGCTGTGCCATCTCTGGCAGCCCCCATGGCCCTTAGGACACTGGGGTGAGGGACATGGGACCTCAGGAGCTCAGAGGTCCCTCTTTGCTGGGGCTGGAGGCAGCTTTGGTGTAGGCTGAGCAGTAGGATGAAGGGGTTTGGGTGTTGCTGTGGTTTGCAGGAGCTTTCAGGTCTTCTGCCCTGGGCTACCTCCAGCACATCATCAGCTGGGGTATGGGGTGATGCTGGCATGGGTTGCCCCAGCCACACCATAGAGTGGAGGCTGGTGCTGGCTCCACCCCTTTCCCTGCGGGGTCGCCCCCAGCCACACCATAGAGTGGAGGCTGATGCTGCCTCAGCCTCTTCCCTGCCCTGATAAACCTCAGTGTGTTCTTCTACATGAACTGCATCTGTCTTAGATTATGAAGAGGTCCCTGATAGGGCCAAATCCTTCACTTTTATGGCTCTTGTAGGTTAAGATCCAGCTTTGGAATCTGATCTAGAAGCAAACAGGAGGTCAGAAGAGCGCACAAGGCAGCACCGGGCTATTTTCACATCTGCTGGTGTTGCGTAAGAGGCAGGCTGCTGCGCGCCATGCCAATAGCAACTTATGTTTCTCCTAAGCTCCTGTGCAGTGACAGACAGTTATTGTTTGGGGCTTTGTAAAGTGAGACACAGAGAAGCGTTGCTTCCACATGCTCAATGAGCCAGATCCTGCGGTCTGGCGAAGCAGCACACAGCACATGTCGGAGGCGTGAGTCTGCTGAGCGCTCCCTCCCGCTCCCTGTCTGCTCCTCCGCAGCCTCCCTGGGGCCACTGGATGGGGACACCACTGTGGAGAAGCCAGAGCATGGTCCTCATCATGGCTGGCTCCAGGCTGCCCATTCTGCGGGTGTGAAGTGGTGCTGGAGCCCAGGGGTCCCTGCTCGCGCTGCCCTTGCCCTCCTGGCAGCAGTGCTGGTGGCCGGCACCCAAGGCAGGGTGCTGGATCGCACAGACTCAGCAGAGTTATTCTCATGTTTACCCTCCCTACAGATGGGCATCCTCCTGCCTTCGCCCTCATTGGGTGTCACATCTGACCTGAGAAGGTGTCCAAGGCTGTGGGTGCTGCCAGGGATGGAGGTTCTGTGGCTTAAACATCGCTGCATCACTCCTGAAGCCCATGCTGTGGGATGGGGCAGGGGCACTTCGATGCGATGTACTGCTCCTTGTAGCAAAGCCCTGCATGCTGAGGCTCAGCAGGGTCCCTATGAACTGCAGCTCCCAGGCTGGGAGATCCTGTGCTTGGCATCTCCACTCAGCCTGGACTGGGACCACCCTCTGGCTCCACTAAGGTGTCTGAACCCCCTCCTCCATCACAGTGTCCCAAGTGAGTTCCACTTTCCAGCCTTGTCTTGCTGTGATTCATGCTGTGCTGCCATACCTGCCTGAGCTTACCCACCCTGTGCTTGTGTGGAGCTGTGAAGACACAAGGTGCAGAAGCAATGCTATGAAGGACAAAATGTGGCAAAGGTGGCCTGGCAAAGGCTGAGGAGTTTTTTGCTGATTTTTCCTACCGCAGCCAACTAACTCTTAATTATTAGGCAGTGAGAAGATAAGAGAAACTGCATAACCAAAGCCTGATTTAATTAGAGGAGGAGGTGCTCAGCAATGTTGATGAAGTACATGACCCCATCATGGGCTGGAGTTGATGAGCTGGTCCATGGCTCTGGGTCTGTTCTGCTGACGGATTCGCGGTGATGGAGGCAGTGCCTGCTCATGTGGCTCCACAGAGTCTTGGTTGAGTTTAAAATCACTTCTTCCTCTCTCAAACCCTCTTGCTCCCCAGAACAACCATGCTGATTGCCACAAGGGAGTTCTATTCCCCCCTGCTGACTCATTGCACCAGTGTATGAAGTGTTGTGTTCTGAAGCTGCCCTCGCTCCCTGCTTCTGCCTCCTGGTCTTTGGAGAGCTCAGGCTCATGGAGGAAGAGGAGACATGTTGGAACGGTTGCCTGGATTGGGAAGTGGCATCGGCCTGGTGCTTGTGCTGATGCACGCTCTGGTTCTCCCATGAGAGAGGCGAGACTGAGGTTAGCACAGGGTGAGTGCAGGTGTGGGTCTGGCTGCCAGAGATGGGGGTGCACAGCCTGTGCCCCCCGCAGCAGCTGTCCCTGCCTCTCCTGGGCACATGCTGCCTTTGCTTCCCACGGTCCCCAGCCCTTCAACATGCTGCGACAGGCCCACTGCCAGAAAAGCCCTCCAACACATGTTTAGCAGGAAGATTTGGAAGGACAAAGCTGGTTTCCAGATTCCCATCCGAGTGAGGCAGAAACAAACATGAACTCCTTTGGCATTTGAGGGCTTGGCATTTTCAGGGTGTGTTGTGGCAATGGGCAGCAAAGCAGAGCTGCTGCTTGGAGGCTTCGATCCACATGTATTGCAGTTTGCCTTTTCAAAGCTCTAGAGATGTGCAAAATGCTTCAGAGAAGCAGAGGACTTGGGTGTTGTTGAGGTTAGCGTGCAGAAGGGCATAGTAGGTGCAGGGTTCAGATTTCCCCTGTTTTAGATAGCTGGATGCATCGTGGGTTTTACATTTAATTACTGTTTTGCTTTCCTTATTACCCATGGCATGTCCAAGCCTGGATGGAGGTGGGTGATGCTGGGTTTGGAGCAGTGCTGGGTATCACAGGAGGGATGCCTGCTCAAACCCGGTTTGTTTCTTGCTTATGGAGCAGCTTGGCTGTAGCACACTGAGGCAGGAAAGAGAAGAGCAGAACAGGTGAAGGGCTGATGCTTCCAGAGCCCTGCGGGTGCGTTTTGGACGTAGTGATGCAGCCGGTGGTGGGCCCTTTGGTGAGGGGGCAGCGGGGAGCTCAGGGAGGAGGAACAGTGTCAGGGGAACTCGGTGGCCACTCAGACTATATGATTTTGCTGTAAGCTGATAGCATGGAGCTGGGCAACTGAGCGAGCGGGTACTTCCCTCTGCTGTGGGAGCCTGAGCTTGAGAGAAAGACTCCCCTGTGGCTGAAAATCATTTTTTTGGATCTGTAAAGCTACTTCCTGGATCCTTGGGAGTACTTTTATGGGTCTCTTCCTTTCCTTAAGAGCTGGGAAACCCCTTGTCACGCTTTCTCCTTTCCTCCCTCCTTGCTGAGATTTCACTTTGGTTTTCCCCCGATATGGACAGTTTAGGTACCAGTTGTGATAAGAGCAGGTGAAAAATGGGTTCAATGTAATTTAAGCAGGGGAAAAAAATAAAGGAGTGGCTGCTGGTGGTGCCTGGGCAGAGCTGTGTGAAGATGGATACCTGCTGCCAGGGCCTTTGCAGGGCCTCTGCAGACAGCTTCTGTCCTCGAAGGCTGGGGGTTGGTTACAACATGCGTGCTATGGAGTGGAAGCCTTGGGTACAGGGAGACACCTAAATACCCGCCTACTTGTGAAGCAAGTGGGCAGGAGCCCCAGATGCTTTCAAGAGAGATGTTCTGCTGCAAAGCATGACCTTCCCGTGCTCTGCTGTTGCTGAGACCAGGGGGGCTTCCATGTGGGAATCCATGTCCGAATAAGGTCTGAACCTATTTTTTGTCTTCCCTTCCCTGGGTTTTTGTGTTTTGTTCCCCCGCTGTGCCATAACAGCAGGTACAAGCAGAAATTATGCAGAGCTGTGCATTACGCTGCCTACCTGGTATGTTGCTTCTATGTGCTGGTACATCTCCAGATGTCCATGGAGGATTAGGCATCCAGTAAAGCAGCTGGAGAGAAAGTAAGAAAAAAAAGAAACCCTGAAATAGAAAAGACTGTCTGGCTCTGCCAAAGTATTTTCCTATTGGCATTCAGCAGCCTTGCCGTAGCATGAAGAGAAAGAAAGGGGAACAGAGAGAGGAAGGAGGAGGCTTAGCCTGTCATGGTCTGCATGTTTCCCTTTGTGCTTGCTCCTCGCCACGCCGGGGGCTGTGGTGGGTGGGAGCCAATGTGCCAATCTTCCCAGCTTGGCCAGGGAGGCAGCGGGGCTCGTGCCCTGGCGCTGAGCTCTCCTGCTCGCTGTGACATGGGGCTGGGCTCCTTGGGCAGTGCTTCCGCACCTCCCTGCCTCTTTGCCTGCACAAACAGCTGGATTTCAAGCTAAACCACAGGTCAATGTTTTCCACGTAGCAGCAGCACATCCTCCCCAGGCACAGTACCATGCCCGTTGCCAAACTCCACTTACACCCTGCTTGCAGCCTGCAGTTGCTTTTTCATGAGGTTATCTGCTTTATTCTGCTGCAGCCAGTGGAAGAGGGGTCGTGCTGGTGGGAAATCCCAAATGCCTCTAACATACTGACCTTAGGGTGCAGTAACGGTGTCTAACAGCACCCTCCTGTGTGTAGCTCCTGTCTCAGTGTGATGCTCCTGCTTCATGGCTGTGTCCAAGTGCGTGCTGCTGGCCATGCTGGCTGAGGTGAACTTTGCTTTGGAGGCAAGCTGGGAGAAAAGGGGGAAGATGTGAGGCAGAGGCATTGGGAGATCACAGCTCCTGCCTCGGGGGCAGATGAAACAGGCTAAAAACTGCGTGGTGAGGAACAGGTCCTGCTTACCTGTGGTGGTGGGAAATGAGGCAGAGCCCAGCCCTTTGGATGGAAGTGCTCTCCTGGGTTCAGTGGGGCAGACAGAGGGTGGTTGGCCACAGTCGTGACCAGGCTGTGAGGCTGGATCCTGCACTCAGGGTAGGATGGCGCCAAGGGGAAGCAGAGTGGCAAGGGGCTGGGTGTGCCTCTGTTAATGTTCCATAATCCAAATCACATTGGGACTGATGAATCCTAAACCTTGCTGAAGGTCCCAGGGAACTGCATATTGCATGGATATGCAGCTATTAGTAACAGGTCGCTCTTCCTACAAGGTATTTCCAGCATTCCTTATTCCTCCCAATTCCTTCTTCTCCTGCAGCATATTTCAAATCCCTTTCTTTACTGCTAAAATACTATCTTTGGCATCAGTTTTAAGGACAGCTTGTTAAAAAGTTGTGGTACCTGTTGGAATACCCTGAGCTACTCTTCTGCAGCATTCAAGAATTAACAGAAAATGCAGAGCAGTGGCAAACCTGGTACATAACTGGGCTTGCAGCATGTGTGCTGGGGGCCCATGGGCATAGCTGGTGGGATATGAAGCCCTGGGATTATAACTTAGAAAATGGGATGGAGGGCAATATTGATAGAAGGGCATTTTGCTGCTTCTTCATTAATGTGTTTGAAGAGAAGGATGATCTGGAAAGCTGGCACAGCAGTTCTGCAATGGCATGGGTTCCCTTACCGCGGGTGGGATTGGGGTCACCAACCCTGGGTGATCACTAATGTGCTGCTCCTTGGGCTTCTCCTGTCACATCTGAACCGATAGTAGTATTTCTTTTCACAAGTTGGAATCAGACCATAGGCAGAATTTGATTCAGTTATCCGAATCTACAAGCTAACAGAAGTGGGGTGTATACTCTACTTCCAACCTGATTTCCAACTATAAACTAAAAGCTGATTTTGATCCCCTTAAGCTGCCAAGCCCTAAGGTTACAAGCCTGTCTGGGTAGTGTCAGTCCCTTGGTGTGGGGCTGTACTGTAAGATTGCAGGGTGCAGCACAGTATTGATTATCTGTAAAATAAATTATGATGTATGTAGTGCAGGTTTCTGACCCCATGGTCACGACCTTGCAGTGATAGGGGAGACTTCCGACCAGCTGAGATCAGAATAGCAAACAGCCCCCCAGCAATCAATAGAGAAACCAGCAGTTCTGGTGGTTGGGGCCTTTTACAGGAATAATGTTTGATGCCACATACCCACAGCATTTTTATCCTGGGGAACACGCAGTTCTACAAACTTCCCATGAAATTAGATGTGAAACTCCATATTGGGTGCTCTGCTGTGCAAGAAGCCAGCATAAGCATGGGGCAATCAGAGACAGAAAACTTTGCAGTGCAAAATGGAGCGGGCACATTGTTGTGTTGGGGTTTTCAATGGTCAGCAGAGCTAGTACATCTTGGGGTGGAAGGGAGGAGTGAGGCCAGTGTGGCCAGCCCCAGCACCTTCTGCAAGGTAGGCACCGAGGGTTCACCCTGATTATATTGTGTATTTATTTTGAGTTCAAAACAGCATTATTGCAGCCCTTACAAAAGAACTCTTGTGCATGTAAGCCAAACTGATTCATCTGTGGCAAAACTGATAGCTAGATTGCAGGGCTGAGTGATTGGAGGTGTGCAGATGCCTGCAGATGTGGATGTGGTGAACCCCAGTGCTTTGCTGGGGTTGTCCCCCTAAACCTGCTACCAAACCAGTGCCAAGGTGGGGATGATGGGACTGGGCTGCTCTGAGGCACGCAGAGAGCATCATCCTCACCCCAGCCCTGCTGGTGTGAGCACTGTAGTAGTGCCTTCAGCTCCTGGGTTGGCTGTGCTGTGTTTGCCAGTTTGGAGAGGGAGCAAATAAATGGGAATAGCATGCCAGAGAGGCAGAGGGCTTGCTCTTGTGCTGTTTACATTAAAGGAGTAGGTAATATGAATTTAATTGCTGTTTGAATTTAACAAACAAGAAAATGGAATTTATTTGCACAGTTTTAATTTCTTTCTGGGACCCTGATTTCCCCAGTGTGCACCATCACCATGTGTGCCAAGAAGCTGAAGAACATCAGGTTAAGTTGTGGGGTTTCACTTCAGAAGAAAATCTGTGCTAACTCTGACACAGGGCCAGCAAGGCTGAGCTTTCAAAGCTGCTCTGTTAGCTAGGTGGTGGGGAACTACAGCAATTCCCACACCGAACAGGGAACTGTTCCTACTGTTTCATGGGCACTGTTTTTGTGCTGGGGGCTCTGACCTGCTCTGGCAGGTCCCTTGCAAAAGGATGCTCAGAGAGCAGGGGGTGGATAGACACAGTGCTTTACAGCATCCTGGTGCTGTAGGCATGAATGCCAGTGGTTCAGAGAACGGGCTGTTGGGAAATCTCCAGCTGCATGTCATAAGGTCTCATGTCCACGTTTGTCCATGGCTGGCCTGAATTTCCCCCAGCAGCATTTTTTCCCACTAATGGTGCATGGTGGTGGAGGCAGCAAAGGGTGTCGGGCTCTACCTGATACCCGCAAGCTGCGCAGGGATGCAGCAGCCCACACCTCGGAAGCTGCCTTTGTGATTATAACACCTCTTTTTCTTCTTCCTCCCCTATTAAAAATGTATCAAAAAGGATTCATCTTCCAAAACCTGAAAATTTTTCCCTGCAGATAGAAAACCTGCAATCTAAATTAATTAAATCCAACTTTTCCCTAACTCAACAAAGCAGAAAGATAAGAGATCCTATTTGTTCTGCATTTGCAGCGTAAAGATTTCCATGCAGCGCAACTAGGAGCGATCAGTACAAATGTTCTATTAGAAAACAAACCGTGCTTGTCATTTCTGGCCCTGGGCTCACATGTTTGTTATATTGAATCCTGAAGGCAGATTGACAGTTTGGTTTGGATTAAATTCAACACATGGTTTATGCCATGCTTTTGATAAGGCTCAGTATTAATCTGATTCTTTTTGTGTGTGCGGTCTTCAGTACATGAGCAGCAGAATTGGCTGTTCCTAGGAATGTTTTTCTCAGTGAAACCATTGAGGAATTTATTTCTGGAGGAAAGATGAAATTACTGATTTAAAAAACTCTCAAGATGGCAAGTAAAGTTGAAATCCATTAACTGCAGGCAGTAAGCTTGACATGACCTGGGCAGGTTTTGAGCTATTTTATTAACTGGTATGAAGAGCGTTTTCTCTAAATATCGTTGGAAAGGCAGCAGAGGAGGAGACTGGGTCATGCAGAGGGACCAGGACAGGTTCTGGTGCTTTTACCATCAGCATCAGCTCACAGTTCTGGTCACCTGGGAATGGAGGTGGTCACCGTTTGCACTTGTACATGCTTGGATTCCCTCATGGGAATAACGGGCATTGCCACTGTCAGCTGGCCTGAACAACTCCTGCGGTGTGTCCCAGAGATGGGCTTTCAGGTATGTTGGCCCATGAGGAACAGATAGTTATTTATCTGTATAGTATGTTTTTATTCTGTTTATCAATGGGCTTCACTCTCCAGGGCTGGTGTCTTTTGTCACTGCTCTGTTCCCTAGAAAGTAAGCAGGGAAAAAGGTAAAATAATTGGGAAGGGGGAGGACCAAATCAGAAGAGGCAAATGGGGAATTACTTGTTGCCTTTGAACTCTGTGGCTCAGCAGTTGTGTGCCTGGAAACCTGGCTGCAAGGCTTTGTGTCTGTCTTTGCTGTAGGATGCAGTGATCTGTTGGTGGCTAATTTTGGGGCTGCGTCCACCTCCAATGCAAATGTCATTGTTTCATCAGGAGTTGGTCTCAAAGCTTGTCTTTTGTGCTTCAAGGTGCTGGCAGGACCTGTTGGGTGCTTGAATGCTGCTGGAATAGGGTGCTGACTTGACGGTGATGCTGAAAGCTGAGATCCTTATCCCAATGACATAGAGAATGAAGTTAATAGAGCTGGAGATAAATGTTGCCTGGGTCTGCATTCATTTGAAGCTGCCTCCAGCAGCAAGTTGCATCCAGTGAGGTCCTTAGGCAAGCTCTCCTCTGAGTGACGGAGCTCCTGGGGCATGTGTCTTGGGGTGAAGCCCTTGGTTCTCAGCAAGAAGGTGGCATGTTCCCTGTATCCTTCTGTGCTGGGTGAGCCTCAAATGGAAAATGTGTGTTTGCACAATTAGCGTGGCCCCTTCCTTCCCTGGGAGCAGAATGGTTTATTGATTTCTTTGGCCCGCTTGCCGCCACCTATTCAGCAATAATGACCCTTCCACCCCAACCCTAAATCATCCCAGCCTGCCTCGCCCATAAGCCCTCTAATCTTTTTGGGTTGTTGTTGGTATTTATGCTCATGGAGGTTTATGATCTGTCGGCACTAACTGCTGAAATGCTTTATTTATCCATGCGCTGGGCCACACAGGGAGCGTCCTTATTCTGGTATCATGTTCAGGATGCTGTAGTTAAGGTTTGTGTCAGCACTTCCATGCATTAACCTTGTTATTCAGGGGTTTTGCAACTCTGTGGAAAAAAAAAAACAGCGACCTGGCACGGCAAGGGGAAGCTCAGCGGCACAACATGAAAGCCCAGCAACTCACTGCCCATTTAGGGATTATTAGATGGGCAACCTCTCTCCTGCAGAAAAATAGCTAGAAACATCGGCCTCCTTTGTAAGAAGAAAAGCCCTCTTTCGTGGGCTTGTAGTGGTGTCAGATGGGGAAAACACAGCGAGGTGTGACACAGGCTGGAATCGTCTCTGGATACTTCAGAAATAAACATCTGGAGCAAAACTGCCTTCTCCTCTGAAGAAATGGTGTGGAGAGTTTGGGAAGGGCAGTGGCTGCCCCTTGCTGCCTCACTTCACCCAGCTGGCCCGGCATCGAACAGTAGGCAACGGGATATATAAACCTGATTTATTGCCCTATTAGTGCAGGAGCTTTGGGCTTATAAATTACTTGGAGATTTCTCTGTAATAGAGGGAGTGTGGTATAAACAGGAGAGATAATAGGGCTTGAGAATGTATTCCAAAGAACTTTCAGTGAGGGAAAACTTTCATGGCTGTTGGCAGGTATGGGGTGATGGCTGGCTGTGGTGGAGGTCAAGCCTTTATAGACCAACCCATCTGGGGTTTTTGTTATTGCTCCCTCTTAATGGCTGATGGGTTTTGTGGGTACTCCATGGAGCAGCCTGGAGCAGAGTTGGTAAGTCAATGAAAATGCTCGCAGAGCCCGTTAGCGCAACACAGGAGGCTGGGTTTGCACTGGGGCAATTTGTTTAAGCAGGACTTATCAGCCACTTGTGTCCGCAAGCAGAAGCAGGCAGAGATGAAGCACTCTCCAGCTTCCCTGGAAAGGGAACACTGCGGCAGCAGGGGCTTTGTAAAGGGAAACAGGTAGTGCCACACAAATGCTTGACCCTTCTGTTAGCAGTTACCAAGCCTGTGTGACCGGCAGCCCTAAATCACTGCTCCAAAACCATTCTTTCATCTCCCTGATGGAGCTGGCAGGTCTTGCAGCTTCTCTGTGGGCTTGTGAGAGTGCCGGCTTGATGAGGAGCATCTCGACACCCCTGAAGTTGTTGGAGCTGGCCACACATTTTCTTCACTAAATGTGAACTTTTAAGCCATATAGCATCTTGGTCTTACTTGGGGATGTCTTTGGTGTGAAATCATGCTTTGCTGATTGCTCCTGGAAGCTCTGCAGTGTGTTACTGTGCAGCATCTCAGACCGTGGCTCTGAGGTAGGGCCACTTAGGAAACAGAAAAGGTTGCTTTTAATAATACTTAAATTGAGTTTTGCTAAATAAAATGGGTCTTCCCAGGTAAGTTGATTTAAAGAGATTTAATTAAATAAGTAGCACATTTTCAAATGGAAATGGGCTCTGTCCATGTCCTACACCAGCAGGGGTTCTGTGGTGATGTAGGTGGGATTCAGAGGATGTCCCGGGAACTCCATCCTGCCTTATAATTCATTAAACAGATTTTGCAAGGTAAGCAAAGCATAAGGCAAGATCCCAAAAATTGCCTCCCTTGCAGAGATGAAGGAAATTTTGCATCTTATCTTTCAAATAACTGATCAAATTACTGATGGAAATCATCTCTGGAATTGCAAGGCTTTTGTAAATAAAGATGTTTCTCATGTACGTGGGAAGAAACTATGCAGGAACAATTCTTAACACTGCAGGTGCTTGGTCTTGGTAACTCGGGGAGAGGAAAAGGAAACTTGTCAGCAATGTGTTGGCAAAGTCTGCAACCAAAATGGGGAAAAGCTGTTTGAAGGACAAGTGGTGCCCATGTCCATGGCTGTGGTTTCACAATTGCCATTTATTTCTAGGTAGTCTGCTGGCCTACTCCACTTCTCACCCAGACTGCTCTTCTTCAGTGCTGTTGGGCTTTGCCTTTGGAGAGCTTGGTGGCTTGCTCCTGGGAGCTGGTCTCCTGCTGGGTTGTGCTGTGCTCTTGCCCCGGTTCCCAGCTGTCTCTTCAGGAGCCTCCAACATCATTTCCAAACCTAAGCCTTTCTTGTGACGCAGCAATGCTGGGCATCTCTGAGCCCCTGCATGAACAGGCCAGACAAATCTTATATCCCCTCTGTTCCTTTTCTGTGAATTTTGTTGTTTGATACAGCTCTGTACATTGCTTTTTAAACAGTGTTTTTTTCCTGGCTTTTCCGACATTATCCCAAGTCAGAGCTTGTCTGATAGACTATTTGGATATGGTGGGTGAAGTCCAAGGACAGAGAACATGTCATTACATATTACCAGCATCACTGATGAGTGGGAACTGGGAGGAGAAAAGGACATGCCCGGTGGTGGTTGGTATTTTACTGGGGGTTTAGACCCAAGGAGAAGTCCCTGTCCCTGGACCACAGGTTGAAGTTTGCAGAGATCGTCATATACAGTTCCTTTTCCTGTTTTGACACTGAAAGCTTTGGATCAGCCTGGCTGTTGGGGCAGATCCACAGTGACCCCTTGCAGAGCTGCTGTGTGCTAGCCACGTTCAGCACCACCAGCCCTGTTGCCTTTGTTTCACTGAGTGAGGATGAAGGGTCTAGAGAGGCTGTCCCCCAGGCTGGGAATCCCCATTGGGTGTTGTAATTTTAGGCTCTGAAAGAGAGATCAGTCCAGAGAGACAGGACTTTTCCCCCTCAATAACTGCTAGTTACAGGCTGGCATTCAGGAGAACGTAAACCATTGAGGCTGCTGTGTATTTACTGGTTTCCATTGATGCTTTGGTAGTTTTTGTAGCATGGATTTGATACTTGCCCTGAACCTGCAAACGTCTCCCTTCAGAGTGCTGCTGCTGGAGATGGTGGGAGTAAAGAAGATGCTCAGTTGGATGATGGAGAAGACAAACTTGAAATGCAGGAGGGGAGGGTGCAAGCCATGGGAGGTATTTTGGGTCTCAATCTGCTAATGTCAGGCAGTCCTAAAAGCAAGCATGCAAAAACTGGAGCCAGACTAGAGGGAATGAACACCAAGCAGAAGTGAGGTATTGACAGCACAAATATTCCCAGTGGAATGAGTCCTGCAATTTTAGTAAATCCCCTGATTGGCCTCCAGTTACTGTTAGATGGATTAACTTCCCTGTCCTTGGTCACAACCATTTTCTTATATTCCAGCACTGTGCAGAGGCTGGCAAATCATGGGATGAGTGAGCAGTGACGCCTGATGAGGTCCCTTTCTCCTTGGCACCATTCCCGTGTAGGGTCACTAGATGTTATCTTGCCAGAATAAGCAGGAGTGGGACCATTTGGAGCTTAGTAAAAGATTTCCATAGAGGAAACTATAGAGGAAATGTGGCACAGGATAATTCGGTAGGGTCTCCAGGCAGCTCTATTGGGAGAAGCCCCCTTTCACATCAGATCAGTGCTTGGTAGCTACTGTCCAGGGAGACAGTTATTTAGCCACATCTCTCTTTTCATTGCACATGCAATGGAAAAAGCTGTTTTGGAAATCCTGCCCTGAAATCGTGTGTGCTGCTCGGCAGTTGCCATGTTTTACCCTAGAGGGAGTTGCTTTTCTGCAGTGGGAGCAGGGATCTGTGTGTTCCTTGGATGAAGTCAGGGGACTGGGATGAAAGGAGCTACTAGGGTAAACATCGGATCACCGCTGCGGTGCTGCCACTGCAGATGTTTATTTCTTTTATGGGGAGACTGGTCTCTGATCTTCTGTCTCCTTCTGACAGTGGTGTTTTCCTGAGTATCACTTGAGTTTCCCATGTCTTGTGCTTTTGCTTCTGTTTTTGTGGAGGTCCCAGCTGGGCTGGTATCGAGCAGAAGAGCTGGAGATGTCACCTTGGAGATGATGGGCACGTGCTTTAAAACCAGCATTGTAAATCCTAGGGCTGAATGACTGCCTTTTCCCAGGGTTTGGAAAATACCCGACTGGTTTCAGTGGAGTGGGCTTGGGGTTCCTGCTCTGCCCCAGTGCCATGGCCAAACGGGTCTGCAGCTGGAGCATCTGTCCTGGGAGGAAGTTGCTGCTGTGGAGGGAAAGACAGAAAAGCTCCGGAGTGCTTTGAACCTGGCAGGTTTTCAGTAACTGGGGTCAGGTCTCATTTGAAGAGATGAACAAATTGCTGGTAAGTATTTTTAGTGGGGTGCCTGCAGCTTTTTTCCCAAGAGCACCCTGCTGGGACAACTGCCCTGGTCTCTGCTGCGACCCAACCGGTGTGGCCAGGCTAGGCTCCTTCACCACTGCATGTGAAATGGGGCAATGGGGACAAACCATGGGCTCAGCAGTACTCCGCAATGAGTGCGGTAGGGGAGGGGCCTCCCCTTACCCTTATTTCTCACCTTTGCAGGGCTCCCTGTGCTTTGTGCAAAGGGTTTTACAGTATTTTTGGAGCACATTGGAGGATGCTGCTGGGTCTTCTCTGAAAGGGATGTACTCTGCAGCTCACTGTGCAGATGATGTGTGTTCAGACATGGGTTCCTGTGCTGCTGCCTGGTCCAGGACTGGGCTTGCTCTTCATGCGTTTTGAGTTGGAGAGACTTTATGGTTTCCTCTGGAGGTTTTGTTTCTTGAATGCTGTTTCAGATGCTCAAAAAGTAATCAACAACTACTTGCAAACATTTGAATTGCTGAATGGTTTTAATTCCTGTGTATTAGGGCAGTTTATTTCAGAAGGATCATTTTTTCCATTAAGAAAAGCTTTTTTGTGAGGTGAAGACTGTTGTAGCATGCTGAGCTCCCTGAATCCAAGTGCTGGCTTTGTGATCCATGGTCCCAGAGAGGTTGGTTGGGCCTGTTCTCTCTGCAGTGATATCTGTGCTGCTGTGTGTGAGGAGGGACATGGGCATGAAACCACTTTTATTTATGTCCTGGTGCTAGCAGGAGGGAGTGGTGGCAGTAGCACAGAGCCATACAGGGACCCTGGGCCATACAGGGACCCTGGGCCATGCATGGCCCAAATGAAGCCTGAAGGATGTTGCCACAGGTCAGCAGAGCATGTGGGGAATTAATGAATATTGAAACCTCCCCCTGAGCAGCGAGTGCACCCCTCGGGAATGAGGGCAATTATTCTGGGTTTGTTTTACCCTCATTGAACTCAATGGTGTTGGAAATAACTGTGGTGAAGTGGCAATTATGGGACCTTTGCTCTTCCCCAGCAAAACCACCTGCAGAGAAGCCATGGCAGGAGATTTCAGCCATAAAGGGGAATATTTTGTAAAGCTTAGGCTTCTGCAAACAGTGATTTTTGCAGCTCAGGACTGTTGCGAAGGCAGTTGTAGTGTAACGCATCCTCCAGAGCTGATTCTGTCTTCTGCCCGTGGGTTATGTGTCATGGGACGAGTTTGATCTGTGTAGTAGGACATGTCCAGAGCAATGTATGTGCAGTGCAGTCTCAGTCCTGGGGAGGTACAAGGGTTTCTGCTGGCTCCAATGTTTGGGTTGCTGTGATCACACACTGTGTGGTTGGTTACAAGGCAATGCTGTTCAGGCAATATTTGTCACCAAAGGGGGTGAGACCTGAGCTGAGGTTGGGAACTGGCAGATGGGGCAGTGCCTGGAGGGGATGTGGGGGCTTCATCCTGTGCCTGCATGGCTCCACCGTGATCTAAGGTGAGTGGCAGAACTAAATGAGCAGTTGGGTGATACTGGATCAGCTTATTTCTACGTTTCTTCCAATAAAATGAGTGCGGTAGTAAACAGAACATTGTACATTTTGGAAAACCAGGTGCTGAACGTGGGAACAGATTTGGAGCCCTGAAACCCAGCCTATCCGTCTTCCGTCTGGGAGTTTATTTACAGCTATGGCATTAACCCTTGCAAATTCTTGCAGGCCAGGCTGCACAGAGATGCCCCAAGGAAGCCTAAGGTGACATCATGAAACCACCATGGAAACATAATATATTTCAGTTAGCAAGGGAGGAATCTGTTTGTTGAGCTGTTTGTTAGTCTTTAGTTCAATATCCTCTATTTTTTCCCCTGCTTATCTTTTTGAAACTCCTATTCTTATTATTCTGGAGTCATCACACTATTTCCTAAAAATAAGGTTTCACTAAGGTATGGTTGGATATTCTAAAATGGATAAGCAGTGGATCTTGCGGGACAGAGTTGTAGCACTCAGACAAAGCCAACTGCTTTGCATGAGCATGGGCTCCAATCGTCCCTGCATCAGTATCTCTTCCTGAGACGAAGTCACGTGGATAAACAACAACTTTGAGTCAGGATTGCTGAGATCACCTTCAAATGGTATCATGGATATCCCACGAGACATTTTAAAGCTCTACCCAGATGTTGTGTCCCAGTTTGGGAACAGCAGAAAGGACACCACAGTTACATGACAAATGTGCATTTCAGCATGTCCATCTGCTACATGGAGGATCTCAGTTTTCCCCTTGAGACCTCAGTCAACTAATGGTGGTCAGCCAATGGCTGGAGCTGCAGAACCAAGCACTTGCTCACCCCTTTGGGTAGGTGAGGACATGCAGCGACCCTTCAAAATGATCCTGCCAAAGCCGGAGTAGTCACACCTGCAGGGTGTCAGGTCAGAGCTTCCTTCCAGCTCTGACCTCCCTCGCAAGTCCTGGCAGCAGCTTTGGAAGGCAGCATTTTGCCAGTCACAGTGGAAGTCAGAAGGACCACCCAGTTCTGATAAGGGCAATTGAGAAAGGAAGGGGAAGATTGTGAAAAGAGGGGCAAAGGGGCACAAAGGGAAGAAAAAAAACCCACTGCTGAACAAAAATGAAGATCAAGACCGCTGTTAAACACACTGCCTGTGAGGGAGGTCTCCACCGTGCCTTTTCTAATCTAGAGCCAGCAAGGATTGTATTAACAGCATCAACGCAATGGAACAAATTAATCCCTGATGTAATTGAAATCGGTGAGGTCTCACAATAGGTGAGTTTGACCCAGTGGGATAGAAATAGAACAAGTATTGGAATGAAGGAGTGAAATGAAGTCACACTGTTCAGCCATTGGTATTTCATTCCTAGAAACAAAAGCCAGACAAATGCAGAGAATACATGGCTCTGCTGGGCATGGTTGAAAGCTGCTCAATAATATCAAGCTTTGAAGGGATATTTCTGTGTGGAGAGGAAGTATATAGCAGAGATATAACAAGCATTAAAAAGAAAGACAGACAAAGAAAGAAAGGAAGAAAGGAAAAGCCCTGCTTGCTCGTTGCCTGATTGATAGCTGTGGTAAAAAATACCAGCACTGAGTTTAAAAAAAACAACATATCAGAACTGGAGAAAAATATGAAAAATAAGGTTCGAATTGTATTTCTGGAGAATCAAAACTGTTGAGAGCTTGTGGCAAGAGGCGTCATCCTGCAGATACCCCTGCATCAGAGAGGCATGGGGCTGGTTTACCTCAGTTAGTATAGGTAGCAGGAGCTGGTTCCATGGGGAAGTGGTGCCTTTTGGCACTGGGAGGTGGCTCGTCTTGGCCAATACATTCCCGCTGCACCAGCGCACAATGCAGGCTCCTGTGGAGGGAAAGTGATGGCACAGGGGTGGGCTCCCCTTGCTGCTCTCACTCCTGGTAATTATATTAATAACGTGACCTGGGGGCTGCAGCCAGTGACCTTGTTCTGAATCCGTCAGAAGGGGCATGCAGGTGCAGATGTGGTGGACAGGGTGTTGGAGCTGTTCCGGAGAGCTGCACTGCAGCATCTCAGCATCATGCTCAAGCTAGGCTCTGCACCAGCTGGAACACTCACAGTGCATGCCTTCCCTTTCTCTGACTGCATGTGAGCATGGCTGGGGCTTTAAAAGTCATTAATCAAGGCTGAAACCCTGCTCTTCCCCAGACTGAGCCATTTCCCAGGGTGGAACAAGTTTAAAATGTCACCATCTCACAAATGGTGCGTTTTCGCAGTTCTGGCTATGGCTCACTCCATCATCAAAAGGAGAAATTTGGTTTTCTCAAAGGCGGCATCATCTTTCTCTAGAAAATGGCCAAATACTGACTGATGGGCCATAAAACATTTGTTTCCTCAAGCTCTCAGGTTCCAGGTTTTTGGCACTCACTCCCGTCTTCCTTGTGGTTTCATACCAGGCTCAGTAACGCTGTTGTCTGCCATCTGAGGGTTGATGGACTTGTTGCGTTAGGGGAGCTGGATAGCAGTGGTACATGGCTTGGAAAACTGCTGGGATCTTGGGGAAGTGCTGGGCAGTTTGGCTGAGCACTAGCTGTATTTCACAGGGGTTTCAGAGGGAATGGAGGCTGCCTAAGGAGGTTTAATGTGTGGCCTCTCTGAACACAGCAGGCAGCTCTCCGGAGAAGAGGAGGCTCTGCTTGCAGAGCAGCTTTTGGATCCAAGTATGTGTCACCTCGCTGAGCTGTATGTCCCCTCTTCCAAGCCCTGGAAACGTTTTCTCTTTGGGTCTTGTTTAACATTTCTGAAATCCAAAGGGATGGGCAGGCTCGACCCCCTCATCGCCCTATTCCCTTCTCCTTTCCAGTTTCATTCCTACATGCACCTCACTTAGAGTGCATTAAACAAAGAGCAAACATCCTGGAATTTCACATACTGCATGAACTTGAAAGCGCTCAAGCCAAAGAAGTGAGCGCCTCGGTTTCAGAGCATATCTATGCAGGAGTGGGGAGAGCTCTGTGTTTCTCTCCAGGATGGGCTGATGTCTCCATGCCAAGGGAGAGCGTGGCACCCATCCTTGGTGTGGGCAGGAGCTCCTCTGTGACAAGGGCACATGCAGGAAGGGAGGTGGAGGTGGTCTGGTGCTTGGCTTGCTTTCTTTCCCAGCATGGTGAAACAGAGGTTGGGAAGAGAGTGGAAGAAGGAGATAGCCTGAATGCATCAGAAGGAGAAGCACACAGTGGAAAAGATTTCGAGCTGAAGGACATTGTTGGTACATTAACAAACTGTAAACTGGATGTAAATATATGAGGTAGAAAATTAAGGCAGAGAGTATTAAGGAAGTGTTTCTGAAACAGTCTTCTAAGGAAGCAAAGACAAAAGATGGTTCATGACTCAATTTTTGAATGGGCTATAGAGTGCCACAGCTCTTGTGGAGTGAGATCTTTAGGTTTTAAACAGGACACTCGTGCTTCTCTGATGAAATATTTTTTCCCACCAAAAAATAAACAACCCCAAAACCCAAAAAGCATTTAAAGTGAAACACTTTGTAAATGCCGTTTGTGGAGTCTCAGGCCTACATCATTTTGAAGAACTGCTTCCATGGTGCACCCACTGCATTGCCCTTTCTCACAGTGCATCCTGGAGGATACACGGTCATCATCCAAGGTGATGTTTCCCAAAGACTGAGAATGCAACTTAGCTTTTTGGATATTTATTTTTGAAGGAAAAAGATAAAAATAAATCTGTTGATTGCAAGAAGAAACAAACGCCAAAGCAAAGACCTAAGTTCTGTTATTTCAAAAGGCTTAGTTACACTTGCGCAGTTCTGACACTGCCATGCTATAGAATCTCTCCAGTCGGATGCACAGAGATTCATTCCAAAGTGCCCTCTCCCTTCACTCCAGGTTCCTGCTGTGCATCTGAATATGGAGGCACTTTGTGTTAGGTGCATTTCCAAATGTGCTTCTGAGCTCAAAGAAGTGAATACGCCAGAGAGAGCAGTGTACATACACTTCTGTCTGGCTTCGATCTAGGCTCTGTAACCTGAAGGTAACAGTATCCTGGTGATGGATTGACTTTGCATTTAAGAGGAGGAAAAAGCAGCAAGTAAGGAATGCATTGTGTTTCACAGTATGTCGAGGATGGCTGTCATGGTGAGCTAGCAAATCCTGCTGTAATTGGCATAGAGGAATTTTGCCAAAGTCATGGAAGCAAAGTGGTTTGTTACTTGCCTTTGCAGACTTCAGAGATCTGTCTTGGATATCCTCTTGTTAACCTTATTGAGTTAACTTTCATGTGTTTAGAAGGTCATGGAGAAAATAATTAATATTAGGTTGATTTGATGGCTGAAAGGTAATAAGTATTTCCTGCTTATCAGATGGGGTTTGAAAGGACTTTGAATAGCTTGATTTGTTTATCTTGTGCAATTGTTACGGCCCTCAGTGACAGGGATTTTGTTTTCCGAGTTCAGTTTGGGAAATGACATATGGTTTGCTC
The DNA here is from genome assembly GCF_000696875.1 of Nestor notabilis. Classification (NCBI taxonomy): domain Eukaryota; kingdom Metazoa; phylum Chordata; class Aves; order Psittaciformes; family Psittacidae; genus Nestor; species Nestor notabilis. The sequence goes on from NW_009926407.1 coordinate 21,710, forward strand.
TCTGATGAGGCTTGGAGGCTTCATAGGATAAATAGCAAAAACATCAGGAAATTCTGAAGTCCAGCTCCCAGCTAACTTGGCCATGCTGTGGGCCTTGGACATCTTATGCTGTAATGCTTTATGGCATGAACAATAACAGATTAACATCCCCTTTTACTGGAAAGACTAAAATAGAAGAGTTGAAGTGTGTAGAGGCAGGTCAGGTGGAAAGCCAAATTCCGTAAACGTGGCTTGGCACCATGAAGGTTTCATTGACCTTGGCGGGGTGTGATTGCTTTCCATTCACAACAAGGCATTGGTGTTTGCAGAGATGTGGCACAAGCTTGTGTAGGACTAACATCACAGTGCTGCTGTCAGAGGCTTTTGCTGTTCTTGAGCATTTCTTGGATTACTTAATGGTGAAACCTTAGGCTGCATCAGCAAAATGGTCTTTCCCTTGCCCTCCACCTGGGATTTCACAAATAGGAGAGTCATTCTTTAAGCTGAAGGATTGCTGTAAAGACGTTGAAAATGAAATCCACTCATTGCTTCAGAATCAATCAGCAAAAAAAGCACTTGAAAATCTTCCAGTGTGGGTTATGTCTGAAGACAGATGTCATTTCTGGTTTCTGTGACTGTTTGGAAAGGAGGTAGGACTAAATACTCCTACCTTGAATGACTGGGCAACAGGAGAGTGGGAGAGCTGCTGCTTCTCAGGAGTGAGGCATTTCTGATGCTTCAGTTCTTGAGGTGATGGTTGTTTTTAAAAGGGATGTTGTTTATTCACTTGCCTAGCTCTGTATATTTATTGCCAACTGTATATTATGATGTCTGTGTAGCTGTATGTTATCACTGAAAGACATAGTAACAAGTAAATAATAAAAGGGTGAGGAACTGATTGGAAAAAAAACCCAATAAGAATAAAAATTAAACCAAATTTGATGCTCTGTTTTAACAAATGGGATTTTGCAGACCATAAACTGTTGGCAAAGAATGAGATGGAGTTACATGAAACCTACTATCCTGAGATGCTGAAGTTGTCCTGCATAGAGAGTGACCCATACCAGTTGCATATATTTGCAAAATAGTCCACAGTACAATCCCAAATCCCACCAAAATGCTGGAGGAGATAGAGTGATGCAGGAAATTCTTTTCCTATCCCCAGGGGGCATCCCACAAGGTATGTTGCTAGTTTGGAGCTAGAAGGTCCAAGCTGCTGTTCATTTCAGGGACCTGTTGTGCTGAATGAACTCTGGATCCAGAATCTTTACATTTTGCTATGTACAGCATGGATGTGTGGATGGTCAGAATGAAAGGCAAAAAAACCCCAGGTTGTGATTTTGTGTATCATGTTTGTACATGCAGTAATAATATATTAATAGTGAGAAGAAAGAGATTTCCTATTGCTTTGGTGAACAAAAGTGAAATCCTTTAAGTATTCCTGTGGGAATGGGACTAAAGACTTTTCTGCATTCGTTTTGGTGTGGTTGTGATTGTTATAGAAATGTGTTTGGGGGTGGATGGACTTGGTTTTAGGTGACCTTCTTCAGTGAGTGTTACCAAGGGAGGCATATGTTACTAATTTTTTTTGAGATTTATGAGAGAGTCTCTCTTATGGTATATATAAATGGACTTTCTTATCTCAGCAAAGTTAGCTGCTTGAGGGAATATACTCTTTAGGGGAGGGAAACTGTGAGAATGGATTTCAACGATGATCAAATAGGTTTTATATCATGAAATCGACACTGCATGAAATTTTATTTTAGAGTATTGATGCTCTGCTGCAGGCCAGATGCAGCCCAGGCTGGCACAGCTAACTCACCTTGGCCACACTCCAGCAGAGCATCCTGTTTCAACAGAGTGGTTAAGTCTGAGCTTATCTTTAAGCAGGCAGCTAAATCCTGGTGGTTTCACTGCTGCTCTGGACCACGGCTTCTTGACCAGGGAGCGAGTCAGCTGCAAGAACAGCCTGTAGCGTGTTCCTCCTTCGGGATTTCTTTCCCTGGGTTAGAGCTGGACTGTTGCTGCAGAAGTGATGGAGTGGTACACACTTGGGCTGACTTTATTTGTGGGATTTGTGTTCCCTCTGATCCCTGTATCCAGCTACCACTGGGCTTGGACAAGTTGTTGGGGTTGTAGGTGATGCTGGCTGGGCAGGAGGAGATGTCATCCCTGTGGGCTGCAGCATGCCCTTCTTGAGAAGGTAGGAAATGCTTAATTAGCTGATTTGGGGCAGGAGAACTGTGACAAATGTGTGCAGGTGTGTTTGTGCCATGCTGGTTGCTGATCACAGCACAGGATGGCTCCATGGGTGCTCTATGGTCCACCCAAGCACTGCAGCTGGGGCCCCTGTGGTGTGGGTGCTCGAGAGACAACTAAAATAGAGAATTAAAACATGTTTTGGAAAACAGATTGCCTGTTCTGTTTGAAGTTTCCAGGAAAGCAAAGCAACCTGCCCTTCCCCCCGCTTCAGATCCCACCTGTTTTGTCTTTTTTTTTTTCTCCTTTCCTAGGAAAATGTGAAATTCATTAACATGTGGTGAAAGCAATGTAGCTACGTCATCTTGATTTAAAATCTGTTTTAAATCTTAAAATGATGGAGCCAGAATCTTAACTGCAAATAGTCTTGCTTTTGTGGGTACGAGGCAGGCTCTCAATGTTTTACTTGAACATCTCTGGGTTTAGTAGTTCAGCATCCTTTGCAACAATATAATTTGAAAAGAAAGTAAGAAGATCTGTAGGAAGAAGAAAGAAGAAATGGATATTATTCATGTCTAAAGCCAAGTCCTGCTTGCTGTGCTCTGACACAGCCATGGTGCCTGGGGAGAGGAGGGCGAGTAGAGCCTGGCTTAGTAATGGGGATGAGCTTGGTCAGCATCCCGCAGTGCCCTCCTTGCAGGTACCAGCCTGCTTCTCCACTTGCATCCTCAGCGTTGGGTCATGGCTTCTTGGTGGCCTGAGACGGGCATCCCCTTGGTTTTCTGAGAGGAGAAATATCGCTACAATTAATTGTGCAGCAGCCTCCTCCTGACTTCTGACAGTAAAATGGGAGAGTTAAATCGCTTTCCCTTCTAGGACTTGGGATTCAAATAGCATAATCCCAGAATTTCATAAAGGCAGCAACATCCCTGTGAACCTCATTGCTGTTGCCACTGTGTTGAATATAATGTTTTTGTTTGGGTTGCTTAGTGAAGGTCTGGTGCTAAGCAGCACTGCCTGCCCAAAGTTTTCCTCCTGCTGCTGATCTGTGTGTCTACTCAATAATTTGAAATGCTAAAAAGTTCTTTTTGAGGTTTTGACTTTCAGGGAGTATTTGGCTTCAAAATATTTGCTGGTATGAGATGACATATGCAGGAGACTGAAGTGGGGCTCTTTTGTGTATTGTGGCCACTTGCTCTTATGCATTTTAGCCTGGAATAGGCCTGAATGAGGATTTATTGACCGTTTCTCATTTGCATTGCCAGCTCCATCCCCTCACCAATATATCAGAATGCTAGGTTAGGAGGACAAGTGTGCTGTAATGGGAATGTGTTAGGAGGAGAAGCAGTAACCCTGCTAGGAGTAACTGTTGGTCCTCTGCCAGTCCCAAACCTAGGCGTCATTAAAGTCCCATGTGATTCTTATTTTATGGTGGATTTTGTCTCTTACATGCAAGTGGTACACAGCTTTATAGCTTACCAACAACGGGTAGACTTTGACTGGTCTTTGTCTTGATCAGGTTAAAAATTGCCTATCGTGTGGTGTGTGTGCCACTCAATCTTTTGGTTTTGGTTTCCAACTGATTTATTGTCCCATGAAGGGAGTCTGCCACCAAAATATTGTCCATCTGTGAGTTTGGAGTGGGCAGCATGGATGTTGTGGTGCGGATGCCAGTGGGGACAGATCATGGAGCCATTTCTGGGCTTTCATATTGTTTGGGTCTGAAGTGCTTTTGGGGGTGTGTGCTGCTCAGCCTTCCCTGAGAAGGTCTGGGTTGTCTGGTCCTCTAACCTTGGGCAAGGCAGGATGACCCTCTGGAAGCAAAAGCAGGAATCCTGTTTCGGTGTTTCTTGGGAACAGTTAAGATAAGAAGCAAGACCTCCAGAGAAGGGCAGATGTGTCAGAGAAAGTTTCTGGTAGTACTTTAAGGCTGTAGTGAACTAAGGTTAATTTAATCCGTTGGCAGAAAAAAGAGATGCAATGGCCCATGCAAGCAGACCCATGTTGATACTGGCCTTGTGGCTGGACGTGCTGGTTTGGCTCTCACTGGTCCTTGTGATCTCTCCCCAAGCCGTGGCCCTGTTGAAGCAGACAGAGGCGCATCCATGGATAGTCACCAGTGAGCTGGCTTCACTGAAAAGCAGAGCTGGCAAAAAAGTTATGCTGGAGAGTGCCCATGTACATATGACACTTTTATTATAGTAGATTTTATGCCTGTGCAAAGCTAGAGTCAAGTCTGCTAATGTCAGCATAAATAGGTTTTTTCCATTGACTTCTTACCTGCAGTTAATCGGAGAATCAATGCAGCTGCGGAAGGTGAAGCACAAAATCTCTGAAATGGAGTTATCCATCCCCTCCCATATGTGTCCATGTATCCTGGTAGAATCTACGCTCATGCAATGGAGAGCCTAATTTATGGCCAGCGTGACTGACCAGGATTAAATCAAAACAGGACTGACCGGAAGTTTTTACTCAAGAAAAGCCCCACAGTTTGATTGTAAAACCCCAGGTATGGCTTTCTGTTGAGAGCCAGCTCTGGTTAGAGTTACCTGTTGAGTGCCTCATATCGCAGCTGTCAAGAGAAGGGCGGCAAATTAGAGTCCTCTTGAGCCATGTGCCCATTGGAAGGTTGGTATGTGGTCTTTCTGTCCAAGATGCTTGTTTTGTCTCATGGTCTGTTCTGTTCTCTCCCCTCTCCCCATCCGATCCCAGATGTTTGCTGCCGAGGAGAATGTAGATTTTCGGATACACGTGGAGAACCAGACGCGAGCGAGGGACGACGTGAGCAGGAAGCAGCTTCGGCTCTATCAGCTCTACAGCAGGACAAGTGGGAAACACATCCAAGTGCTTGGCAGGAGGATCAGTGCCAAAGGAGAAGATGGAGATAAATATGGTAAGAATATTTACTGGGATCCCCCAGCCTGTGGGTCAAAGGCTTTAGTCCTAGATGTTGGGCTGAGAACCTCTGGGGAGAAAAATAAGAAGAGCAATAAAAGAACAGGATAAAAGGGGAAAAAACCTGTCCAGGTTAAGAACATTTGTTGTGTCAGAAAAGGCTGTCAGCCCAACTCCCAGCTGCAGGCAGTTCCCACAGTCGTGTCATGCTCTAATTTATTAGTGTGTGATGGTGCTTGAAAGGAAAAATCTTTTTCTGCCGAATGGATGAGCTCAGTGTTGTTGACTGGAATTCATACATGATACCCAGGTTGGTAATGGGGGATGTTCTTTCCCCATGAACTCTGTGCTCAAGTTGGGTGAATCCAGTGCTTCAGTGAAGCACTCTCATCTTTCTAGATAGAGGGATATTGGGTTTGAACTGGAATTAAGCAGACTTTGGAGCTTTGAGAGTACTCTGAGTGTAAGTTGAATCTCAGGGCATGTGGATCCTGCAGGAACTTGAATAATTGAACTATCCCCTGGGCTAACACCCTGTTCAATTACTCTCGTTATGATCTGCACACAACCAACATGCTACAAATGCTGCTAGCAGGCTGAATTATGAAAAAACTGTAATTCTGGTATGTTCTGGGATGGCTGTGGCAGAGATGTTTTTGCTCAGGTTGGTTGCTGGAAGGCTTTTAGGTCTGTTCAGAGAACTTGTCCTTTTTCTTTTATGGATATACAGCCTGTGTGCTCACATGTTGCTGCAGAGGTGTGTGTGTGTGCCTTAGCTGACATCACCTTCACGTGAAGCTGACTTCACATGCAGCACTGGTGAAGTGGAGGTGGGCTACGATGATGGCAGTTCACACTGTGGGAATGGTTGTTCCCTCAGGGAGCTTCAGGCAGGATGAGGTACACACTGTGCCTGGCATGGGGGGCAGCTGCTGCCAGCATGATGCCATGGGAGGTGACAGCAGAGACAGCACCTGGCTGGTGTGAAATGAACCCCCACGGCTGTTGTGGAGGGTTGCTGTGTGCAGTCACCCCATATCTCAGAAAAAGACCTGCCCTGAGATCTCATCAACTTTGTCCTTTGTCATGCCCAAATTTCCAGATAAAACAGGAGTGGAAAGTGCCAGTTGGCTGCTAATTATTGTGTCACTTTATTGCATTCATCCTCTTAAGGTTTGATATGTAAACCAGTCTCTGTGTGCTGGCTGCTGGCTTCCCAGGAAACGCTCCTGCCCACAGCGACTGTCAGGTAACATGATGTCGTTTTCCTCCTTCTAAAAGAAGGCAGCATTTACAATGGGGTGCAGCAGGGAAGTGTGCCCGCGAGCAGCTGACAAGTGCTAATTTATGTGTCAAAGCCCATCTTGTCCCCTTCATACATATGCAATTGTGTCTGAACAACAAATCCTCCCACAGGAGTGTGCTTGCTCGTGACCGGTGGCGATGCTGCACAATTGCAGAGCCTCAGATTGCCTGTCTGGGGAGTTCCCCAGTGCCTGTGTCTCTTATTGCCACCAAATCCTCTCCTCCTTCTGGTTGCTGGCATACTTGGAACAACCCAGAGTGCTCCGGTCACTTGCTGACACCCCGCCTGCTCCCTCCCCAGCGCCTCCTAATAAACTCCTTGAGGCGTCAAGCTGCAAAGCCGTCCCATCCCTAGCTGTTCTGAAAGGTTATGGAAATCTGTTGTTCATCATCTTGCCTGGCACGGGAACACTTGAGCATGATAACTGGGGAGGCAGTGAGATGCGGCACAGAGGTCCAGGATGTGACCACACAGAGCTCCTAGCTGTGATAATGAAGGGGGGAGAGATGTTGGAGTTACTGAAGTGAGAACCATCTGTGTTACAGCCAAAACTGGATACAAAGACAATGACACAGGATTCATTATGTGCTGGGAACCCCTCCCCCCGCGGCATTATTATGGAGTAACCTTTGATCAAGACCAGAGAGAGGCTTAAACCAGGTCTGGGGATCTCAACAGTTGCAAACTTTTGATGAACTTCTCTGTCTTGCTGGTTGGATTCTCCTCTGAAGGAGGACAGCTTTCCTCTCATGCAGCAGATGGCTGGGTTTCCTTCTGCCCTTTTTCTCTTCTCCCCTCTTCTAGTGCCTATGCTGGCACGGTGGGTCAGAGCCACGCTCAGCATTGGGGAGTGCTCAGCTCCTGTCTTGGCCACATCGATCTGCTGCTTCTCCACTGTTTTAACCCTGTCCCCACTGGCAGAGATGATGCTGGAGGTGATGTGGATTGAGGTCCTAAGGATTGCAGCCTGGGGAAGGCTTTGGGAGGACGAGCAAGAACCAATGTCTGAGAAAAGAGATGTGGGAAAAGGTGCCCGTGAGCTGGCTACAACCCTGAATTCTACCAACAACTCAGTCCCATTAAGAGAAGGTAACATTAGGCAAGGGTGTCACAAGCTCACTCTTAATGGGGGAAGCTCTGTGTGGCTGGCGTCCACAGTGCTCATCACCAGCAATTAGCACTAGCCAGTTGTAAGGGTGAGGGAGCTAATAACATTTTAGCACCTCTTTCCACTCTCCTCCCATACATTCACAACTGGTTAAAGAACTGTCCAAGTGAAGAGATGCTTTTTTCTCTCTTTCTTTTTTCTTGCACGTATACAGCTTCCAAATGGCTGGTGTGGGAGGGTTGTCCTGCCTTTGAAGGGAGGTTAGTTTTATTGCAAGGTTTTATTGACTTCTGTAAAACTTCTCACCTCTTGCTAGAAGAGAATGTCCAGAAAAGAGGGCAGGTGGCAGTTCTCAGGCAGTGAATTGCTCATTTCCAGGCAGCCACCCTGAGTATAGCAAAATGACCCGTCAGCCCTGGTTTGGAGAGAGAAGGTACCACAAGGCTGGGGGAATTTGGCCTATGGAAACCCCTGGAATGTTTTATCCAGGTTTGCAAAAGCCATGTGCAAGGGAAAACGCATGTGCTGCAATGCACAGTTTTGCTGGCATAATAATTCCTGCATGTAATTTTTGGTTTATGCGTTCTTCAGGGCCAAGATCTGGCCCCATGTGTCAAACTATTAAATGGCAAATTAAGTCAGTTAGTAGAATTAATTGAGTCGATGTAGTTCTTTTAATCAGATGGATTTGATCCCTTCTCAGATGGATTAGAATCCCTTAATAGATAAGTCAATTATTGGACTAAATTAAATATAATAATAATGCTTACAACAATGCTAATTAATCTAAATACGCTTACCTATCTCCCAAGGTTGGGGTTTTTTTTTAAGGCTTAATTGATGTTCCTAAAGTGCTCTGAGATCTTTAGATAACAAATAATCTATGTGAGCAAAATATTATCTCTTAACACACTATAAACTAATTAAAAGACTGATCAATTTACAGATTGCATTTTTACTTTATTCTCTTCAACCTATTCAGAAAGGGTTTGTACTGGCCCAGAGAAACAATATTCCTGGTATAAGCTTATTATTACTTTACAGGTTCCTAAGTGGTCCTTTCATTCAGAAAATGAAAGGGGGAAGGAGAAAAAACAACCATTAAAGTGCAGACGAAAAAAAGAAAAGGACCTGGAACCTTTATATTCTACCTCTGATAAATGGTACAGATAGGGAAGAGAAGGATCAGTGACCTGAAACCTTAGATCCTTTCATTTATTTTCATTTCACAAAAGGCAGAAGACATTCTATCCTGTTTGCTCACGATCTTTGTATCCGGCGCAGTTGGGGAGACAGAGCTCTCTTGGTTGGGTGAAGGCATTTTTTGCCTCATTTGTATTTCACAGCCATGTGATTTTTGGTTTAATTTATCCCCGGCTACTGCCGTCCTGTGGGGCGATGAGAAGTGATAGCCATCAGGAGAGAGGCAAGGGGGGCCTGAGGGGCCTTTGGGCTTGCCCTCCTTGTGGAGGTAACTTACTGTGGCGAGTGCTTGGGTGTCCTGAAGGCTGGGACACGGTATATGGAAGTAGATTATTAGTCTGTAAATTCCAGGTTGCTCTCCGGTGGTATTTTGTCCATTGACCCAGTCTGTTACACTTTAAACAAAACCTCTTGGATCCCCTAGAAGGTTATTAACCATCAGTTTTATAAAGCTTCTAGTCTGCAGCATGGGAGGCTTTGTTTGAAGCCACCCCAGGTGAGGGGTAGTGCACAGGTATGATATCACTCCTTCTCATCATCTTCAGTCTCCCAGGGGATGGACCCTGAGCCAGTGAAGTCCTCTTGAAGAGTCCCCCTGACCTCAGTAGGGTTTAGCTCAGGACTGAAGATATGCTCCTGAGCCAGGAGGTTAACAAAGCATGGGTTTGCTAGCAGGATGTCAACAAATCGGGGGTCAGGCACACCAAGGAGGAAAGCAAATTCAAAAGGTGGCATGGCATCACCTCTGCATGTTAAGGGTGTTCCTGGTACAGAATATTACACCCCGAACAGATGTGCGAGGAACTTGGTGAAAAGGGTTGCTCCTTCCTGGGGCCACCAAGCCTGGATGATGCACTCCACAGCTTGCAGTCCCGCCTGCTGTTCTAGCAGGAGCTTCCCAGAGATGCCAGTGGACAAGCCCATGGAGAGCCCATTACGGCTGGCTAGACATCAGCCACACTCCAGGCCGCCAGAGATTTCATTTGTGGTAGAAGTGGGCTCTGTTCCATGAGGAGGTGTAATAAGTGTGGAAAATATTATAGTGAAATAGCCTCCTTTAATTGACTCTAAAGTTTACAGGATTCCTTCCTAGGTTTGGGTAATCCTGTGCTCTCTAGAATTAATGGCTGACATAGCACTTCTTGGGGCTTGGCAGCCTGACAGCTAGTTTAGAACTCCCTAAACTCATTTCACTAATGACTCCCATTTGTTCTATCTCAAAGCCTGGAAACAAATGCAAAATACCAGTGCCATTGTCCCATCTTTAGCAAGTCTTTCTTTCCCCTAGGTATTTCTGGCACCTTAACAGCAAGCTACCTTGGGAAACCTGATTAACCCTTTCCTTCCCTACAATAGTTAAAATTCAATTTTGATCCCCCCCCCCCCGCCCCCTCCTGGGAAGATCGGGAAGAAAAAGCTAAACTCATTGTGGCTGGAAGGTGCAGAATTAACCTGTAAGGAGAGCAGGAGATGCAGCCCAAGTGTGACTTGAGTTAGTTAAATATAGCTGTATTTCCACAGGCTGGATGTTCAGAAAACTACTTTTCTTCCCAGGTATGTCCAAAGGGCTGACCTGCTCAGCCCTGTACCCGGCACGAACTGTGATTTGCTTTGTAATTTATTCCACTGAACCATCAGGATGGCTGTTTCCTATTTAATCGACATATCGCTGCCTCCAGTCTCTTCCCATTACAGTTTTGACATGACAACAAGACAAATATTTTTTTTTAAAGACCTTTTATCTTCTCAACCATTTATTTTCACTTACTTAGCCCGGGGGCAGAGCTGACCTCAGCACAAGGCATGATCATTCACTATGGCAGCTGTACAGTCATATGGGTCCTGGGGACTGGCCTGAGCCAGAGAAGCCTTTGCCGTGCAGCTGCTGTGTTGTGGCTCTGTTTTTTCCCTTCTTGCCCAACATCCCCCGCTTTCTTTATTTTATTTTAATTTTATTTTTATTCCTTTAAATGTCTCCTCATCTGCAGCAGGGCAGTGGTGCAGTTTCCCTGTGAAAGCAGGCATGGGAATGAACCAACAAGCTGCAGCTGGCTCCTGCTTTGTTGAACCAGAGCTGGAGCTCTGGGACTGTATTGGGCAGTGAGGAGCCTGGGCTTCCCTCACCTTCCAGGCCACTGTGAAAGGCTCAGCAGCTGTTTGGGTTGGCATTTAAGACATTTTTGGTTTTGATTCTGACGTATTTTGTGTCTGTGCTGGGGTAGGGGAAAACTCTGCTTAGGTGGGATGAGAAGCTTGGGAAGAAAAATCCGTGCCTTTTGCTTTTTGATTTATGACAAACCTATTTCAAACAATGCATTTGTTGCCAATTTCCTTTACTCTTGGTTTTGATAACTGCTAACCCAAACTCCCACTGTGGCCAGTTTCACATCTGAAGTTCAGCTTTTTCTTCAGCAGTCCCCATTTTGTACCTGCAGTAACAACAGAAGCTGTTTATTTTCCCTCTGACACTATAGTGATTTTTTATTTCCCTACTTCTGGACCTTGAGATAGCTTAAAGAGCCTTGACTTTCACAGGGGAAAAAAATATCATCATCTTTCAGCTCTGTGTCCAAACTTCAAGTCTCCGTAATCACTAATGAGGGTTTGGAAAACATAGGCCTGTCTGTCAGTAAATATTAGGGACCCAGAAATAATGAGGAGAAGTAATTTTGAAGTCTGCTGATAATTTGTCATTTTTAATTTCTGTGTGGAGTGGGAAGTGAGCCACAAAGTGAAAAATCTTTATTTTCATGCAAGTCATAAAAAGGTTTTTGTTAACAGTTTGTGTGTGTACATAATTCTGTGCTGTGATTTAAGTGTTCCCATTAGAAATGCAGAATAGGAAATAGGATCCCATCTGTGAGCAATTTAAGAGGAAGTGAGACAATGGAGTCTATTGCTGCTTCAGTTTAGATAATCAATACAAATATTATTAGTATGGTGATTTATCTTCCAAGACACTTTATGAAAATGTGAATGCCAGACCCTGAAGACAGGTCAATATGATATTATCTGTTCCTGCCTTGCTGTGATAAAGCTTTTTCCCCATGCAGCTCAAGCAGCTGCTTCGCTGAATGTTCTTCCTTAGCTGTGATGAAATAGCACAGAAACAAAGTTAAGGCTTCTCTTGCCTTCCATAACTCTGAAAATGCACTGTGCATATTAGTGCAAAGACTGCTTTTATCTGGAATTTGTACGTGGGGTGGGTACTAGGAGATGATCCTTAGGGTCCTTTCCAACCCAAACTTTTCTATGATTATATAATGAAGTTCTGGAAGAAGTTTGCATCATTTTAAATGTATTTCTGGGCCATGAGTGGTTCTGTGCACAAATGCTGAGAAAGCTCCTTTGAGTTTATTGCACTTGTTTTATGTTAGTGTCTGTTATCAAGCCTTTCATCGTAGTATTTGAGGTTTTCCCATATCTAAGCATTAGACCAGTCATGAATTCAAGTCGGGATACAATAACAGTACCCTGTGAATGGGTTTGTCTTCATTTCTGAAAGGTGTTTAAAATTGCTTTTACTTTGGAGAGGGGGAAGGAAAATATCATCAACAAACTGTCCTGTAAATTTTGGCTTTGGTGTACTTTACCATTCATGTTGTCAAGTGGCCACTGAGATTTGGCCTTCATAAGAAATGTTTGGAGGAAATTAAAAATGTCAATAAAGCTGTTAAGAACATGCCTAATTAAAGACAGGATGAGCAATTCAGAACTTGGTGTGCAAAGGGCAGTCTTCTGCTTTAAGATAACATGGGATCTCACTAGGTTGCCATTTGAGATCTGAAATCAGTAGCTTGCTTTGCTGGAGACTTAATGGTGGTGGTGTTGGCCAAGTCGCACAGCTGGAGCATCTCAGGTTAGGTGGGACACTGAGGCTGGGCCCTCTAGGCAGTGGAGAGAAGGACCTTTGCTCCTCACATGTAATGAAGTGGTATGAATTTCATCCTCTCAATGTGTCCCTCCCTCAGCTCCAAAACAAGGGTTTGCACCATTTCCTCACCTCTTAGGTCTGCTGTCAGGATAAAAACATTGCAAGTGGAAAGATGCCGAAGAGATGGTGGTAATGGAGACCACATCGGTAGCTTGTTAGAAGTAATTACTTCACGATTTTAGATGCAGTGAGACCTTTCCTGTTTTCAGGTTGGACTTTCCTCAGGAAAGGTGTTAGACTTTCTAAAATACTAAGGCACTTTAATCGCTGAGATTTCACCTTGGCTCTTGTGAAAACCAGATAGCCAGGAATTTCCGCAGCTGAGCACAGCAAACATTAACAACACCAGGAGCATTGCGTGGCTGTCTGGAAGAGGAGGGAAGAGCTTGGTCCCCTACAAAACTACATCGAGCCTCAGGCTCTCCAGAAAGGTGAAAAATAATGAAGGCCCGAAGAGGAGAAATTGCTGATGCACGGCACTTGGAGATGTGGAAGAGTCCAAAAAGGGAGTTGAAAATACCCCCCAAAAATGACTATCTGTGGCTTGAACAAAATAGTGTCCGATCAGCACTCAGAAACCGCTGAATTCAGGCCGTTCCAATACTGGCATTTTCCAGAGTGCCTGCCAGTCGGATGAAGAGGAGAACACGTGTAGAGTGTCTGTGGTCTCAGCGCTCGCTACAAGGGGAAGGCAAGCTGGAAGTGAGGGGAGGGAGAAGGCCCAGTGAAAAAACCCAAAACCTATTTTTTCTTACTGTCAGGAGGAGAAGGGGGTATTGGGGTTGGAGGGAGATGGTTGTGTGGCTGCACTCTGTGCAGCCTTCTAATGAGCTGTGCCAGCAGTAAGTAGTGCATGCAGCGGTTCCTGATGGATTTTAAATATTTTCTGAATGCCCATAGCAGATTCATGCTCTTATGGTGATATAGGAGCTGCAACCTTCTAAATGTCTCCTGAGCTTCGTGTTCCTGACTTCTGCCATAGCCACTCTGGGGATATGCTTGTCCTTTGCTGGTGCTGCTTGGAGTGGTTGAGCTTGAAGAATCACTGGGTAGTGCTCAGATTTATTTTGCTCTCATATCTGAGAGCTGAAATGAATGCCCAAAAGGCCTTCTCCTCCTCATTCACAGCTGCCAAAAAGGGCGCCTTTCTTCGCAAAGCAGTAAGAAAAGCATCCCGCCATCTGCCATGACCCTGCCTTCTTCTAGCTGCAATGAATTTTGAGTCTTCTCCAACAAGCAGTTTCTTTGCCATCATGACTGGATGGCAGGAGTGCTGGCTGGAGGGAACCAGCCCCAGGTAGTGCTGTGGAGAGGAGTCCTCCTTCTCTGATGCTGCTTGGTGGCTTCTGTTCATCATCCAAGAGCTGGGCTGACGGGATGGAGAAGGAGCAGATGTTGGGCCTGAGCAGTGCAATAGTGACAGAAGTCACTGGCGTTTGAGCAGCTGGTAGGTAACATAGGCTTGGCGTCCTGGCTTCAGGTTGGTGGGGCTGGTATGGTTTGGTTTATATTTGATGTTCTTGGAGGGACAAGCAGTAGAAGAAACGGGTGGTGGGATGTCCAAGGGGAGCTCTAGCAGCCGGGGACATCACCCACAGCTGCTGGCAGTGGTGAAGACCTCAGTGTGCAGGGAAGGGCTAAGAAAAGGATGGCATGTAAACACCAGATAAATATACAAAGATAATGTCCAAATGGCCTCAGTTCTTGGCCGGGGACAGTCATGAGGCTCACAGTGTGTCCATGCCCCCCATGGGGTATGGTGTGAGTGGTATCCTGACCACAAAACCCCTGTTACTGCTCTGACAGAGTTTTACAGGGGTGAGTGCTGAAGCAGTGTGAGGGGTGCTTTGGGTTCCTAGTTTCAAATCACACAACATGGCAAAACAGAGGGTGAACTTTGCAGCTCCTGAAAGCTGGTCTTGTCCTGTTGGGATCAGCAATGTTGTCTCAAGTTCCAGCAGCAAAGGCGCTTGTGTAAAGGTAACTTCAGTATAAATCCCAAATAACATTTCTGCTGGTCGCATGGAGGGATCACACGGCTGGATCACTGTTAGAACTGGAGCCTGATTATCCTCTTCCCTACA
>NW_009926407.1:36448-60997 GCF_000696875.1 Nestor notabilis
CCACTGCCTTCAGCAGAGCCATTCCTGGAGCTCCTGTGTGAGACTGAAAGGAGATTAAGTGCCCAGCAGTGCTTCCCATTCCTCCTGTGTCTTGCACCTTTGTTAAGACCTTGCATTTCAAACCATTTTAGCCGGTGGGAGGCAAATCAAAGCTGTTAGGTTTTAGCTGGTGACAATGGTCCGGTGCTGTGTGGTGTGCCCAGCCCCTTGCCTTTGTGCAGCATTTGCTCAGCAGTGATTCTGGTCTTTATTTCATTTGCTTCTGCATCTGCATTTGTAACCGTTCTTTTTTCAAGTTAAGTTTCTGACTGGTGACTCATTAGGAGCAAATAGGCAAAAGGATATTGACTTTACAACTACTAATTTGGGGGTGCTAACAAGAAAATGTAAGAGCTCTATAGTCACCGGGTGAATTGTTCCTCCTGGGAAGACTGGAGGAGGGGAGGTAAAAAGCATTGCAAAGAAACTGCATTTTTGTTTCCAGCTACCAGCCTTGGTTGTTCTTTGCAACCATGAGGTTAGGTGAATGTTTGACGGTCACCATTGCTGTAACCTGCTTTGAGCTTTGCCAGGATTTTCTAGTGCTGGAACTATTAGGCCTGTGTGGGCACAAGAGGAAACTAAGATCCTAATTAGAAGATGCTAAATATGTTCACTCAGAAATGAGGTGCCCTTTATGCAGCTGGTGGAACAAACCCTTCTTCCTGCAGCATCTGTGAGTGCAGGGTGGTGGGTGAGTCAGGTGTGTGTTGCTGCCAGTGCTGGCATGCTGTGTACTGCACTCGGAATGGGAGTAAGAGGCATATAGTAGCTTTAATGTAACTGATATAGGTACTGACAGCAGTGCACATCAGCAGAGTGGGATGTCTATTAGGCCCACGTGAGTCAGTGTGGCTCTGTGGACCATGGCTGCAGGGACAACAGAGGCTCATGGTCATGGCCATGGGCAGCTCACTCCTGCTTGATGTCTGTTCTCTGTTTCGCTGGTGCTGGGGCCCAAGTCAGCTGCAGATGTGTCTGTCCCTCTCCAGCCACATCTCTGACACAGTGATGTGCATCCTTAGGTGTGCTTACAGCAAGACAAGGATGTTGGCTTTCTCAAGAAGAGCACCCTGTTTCAGGGGAGCTGGAGCACAGCTAAGGAGCAATGTCTCTATCCCTGATGATCCTGCCTGGGGCAGAGGGTTGAGCTGGATGACTTCTGGAGAGCCTTCCCAGCCTTCATTATTTTTTGATTAGATGAGCATCTTTCAAAACAAGTTGTCAGAACAGAACTGGCAGATAAAGTCATCAATGGTCTGTTGCTTTGAAGGCAGTGGTTCTCCTTTGGATGTGTTCAGTGGGACCCTTAGGAAGTGGCTCTTTGTGGTTCATCCCTCCTTTGTTGTCTTGTGGTTTTAAAGAATTTATATTATTTAAAAAAATCAGATGTAGGCAAAGTTTTCTATTCTACCGCTTTAGTCTTTCTGCTGTTTCCCTCATTTTGGGGTGACCAACTTACATCTGTAAAGACAATACCATCTGCAGAGGGGTATATAAACTGTAGTTTATCTTAAAAGGTGTGTGCTGTGGAGAGGAGAGGCACACTTTGTACGAGTGCAATAACCAGTTACCATCTCTACTCCTTTCTGGACACAAATCTGGTTTACAGTGTACTTTGAGTGGAAGGAAGGAGTCCCCAGTCCTGCTGTATCCAATATCAGGCTCCCTTTCACTGACTCTCTGAGCTGTGACTGCCGGCCTCACTCCTCCTTCTCCTCCTCGGTGCCTGACCTGTCTGCAGCCAATATCTGTCTCTCAGCAGGAGGAATCTGAGGAAATGCAGCAACTTCAGCTCCTGGGGCTAAATTGTTGTGTTTTGTAACAGCAGACTGTGTTGAACTAATTGACAACCAGCTTTAAACATACCCTGATCAAGCAAATACATTGATTTATTTTTTCCTCTCTAACCGAGTGTTAAGCAGCTTCCAGCTTGGTTTCCTCCCCAAGAAGTGGATAACTCATCTATTGTGTAGTAAAACTGATGGGCAGTTTTGACCTCTATACAATCCTTTCAGTATGTTGTGGGAGGAGGGAGTTTCTTATACTCGTATGAATGTTTGACCACTTAAAAAAGGCAAAACAACAAAAGCCCAACCCAAACCACACACAACAACAAAAGATGATCCATTTTCTCGGGATGTCTTTGAAAGAAGCTTAGTTTAGAGACAGACTAGAGAAAAAGGCTATTGATTTTGTTTGACCTCCAAACAGACTGCGGTCAGTATATTTTCCCTGTTGGAAGCAGCTCAGGGCTCTGAATTTCCATGTCAGTGTTTGTATTCTGAAGTGCATTGGAGCTTTTGCTGCTTCTTCAATAAATAGCAAGCTATAGGGGAAGGTAGTGCTGGTATATATGTTTTTCCCTCTGGATCTGCTCTTCCTTTTCTTTTTCTTTCCTGTATAATTCGGTCGTATTGCTGATTAAGCATTTACAAGTCATTTCCACAGAATGTCACACAGGTTAATGGCTTAAACTGAGACTACAAGCAACAGTTTTGTAATCCCTGTCTTGCTTTTTCCAGTGCTGAGCCCAGGTCCTTTCACAGCCTCTTGCCTGCACCCATTCCCATACCTGGCATGAGGAGAGGTAATACGCAGTAATAAACCCTCTAAAAGATACCATCCCCTCTTCTACCCTTATTATTCTCAGCCTTTACATAGAAAGCTTTCCTGATTTGCACTTCGTCTCTTGCAGTGAAACAGAATATTCTGTTTGGTGACTCCTGTAGTACTGGAAAAACTCTGCTCAGTACAGGTTTGCATAGTTTTGTAGATGTTCTTGTAAAATGGCTTATGACAATTGATGTGCCCTTTCTCTAGCAATTGCCTGTCAGAGAGTGGCTTCAAGGGATAGAAATACCTGTAGGATATGTTGATTGTTAGGTTTCTAAATGAACATGTCAGAGCTCCTTTGAGATGAGCAGTACCAGTTGGCATCTCTCCATGCTGAGGTGTTGACTGCATTATCTCCTCCGAATTTAACATAATGCTTCGCATTGGTTTGTACACTTCTGCTGCTTTATGGTGAATTCAACACAGCAACTTCGCTGCTGTTGGCACATCAGTGGGCAGCCTGATGCTGTAGGCAGAGGGTCGCTGATGTTGGATGCTGGTTGCTGAGCTCCCCTGTTGGCTTTGGCAGCATGAGCTTCATCTCTAACCTACATGGACAGGCGTTCCTTTTGGTTCTAATGTTAACTCACTCTTCAGAGAAAGGGTTGGTTTTATTGCCGCTGCCAGCCTTGTGTCTGCTTCTAGCCATGTTCTGGGTCAGGGTGGAGGCTGCTGGTACAGACGTGTGAGAGCCTGTGGCATATGAGGTCTGCTAACAATTATACAGCATCAGTTTCTAACTGAAGCGCTTAATTTCCGAGAGAGTAATAGCCCACTGCATCCCTAAAATATCATGAATAGTGGAAGATGTATTTGCACAGCCTGTGCCAAGTCAAGCTGAGGTTGCAGCTTGCGTTGCATGTGTAACTAGTGACTCCCTAGAGCAGGACTTTAAGGGTTCCCCAGAACCTCTTCTTGCCATCTTTAGCCCAAACTCCCTTCTCCCTAGATCTGAATGTTCAATTACATTAACCTTTTGCAAATGGCTCAGCAAACACCTCTGAGAGTGGTGACAAAGGGAGACCAGTAACTGTTAAACATCTGTGCAAACAAGAAGGCAAGGAGCTGATGGGGGGAGATGACGGACGTATCCCCACAGCTGGAGCTGCTGGAGGTGGGTCCCATGGGTGCTGCCTCCCTGGCTGCCCAGCCATGCTGGCTGCTCACCTCTAACCTGGGTACTGGTGCAGCCAATTATCCCTTGACTCCAGTTCCCAGGGCCTGCGTGGCGAGTGGTGACCCCTGTTCACACGGGGCCATTGGGCAGAATAAGGCAATGCAGGGGTCCTGCCGTGCTGTCTGGGATGACACAGCCCTGGCAGTATTCAAGGCCAGGTTGGACACAGGGGCTTGGAGCAACCTGCTCTAGTGGAAGGTGTCCCTGCCCATGGCAGGGGGTTGGAACTGGAGGAGCTTTAAGGTCTCTTCCAACTCAAACCATTCTGTGATACAGCAATAAAATTCATCAACCTCCTGCTTGTCTCAGGAATAAGTAGTCACAGGCTTGCAGCCTGAGCATAGACTGGTTTGTTTAGGTATTATTCCCTCAAGGTCATAGTGAAGCTTTGTTAATTAATAAGCAGAAGTTTTGCCAGAGCCTTGAGTGGCAGGTGATCTATCAGTAAAACATGTAATTGGAAACACAAGGAAAACATCAATGCTGTATGTTATCCTATTGCAATGGCTCCTATAGGTGGTCTCCAGTATGCTGTGGTGGTGGATCAGGAATATGAGAGTTTCTTGTTAATGATCTAAATCAAAAACTAAGCGCGCATAGAGAAGCAACAATGTTCTTGTGTTTTAAGTGCCTATAATCTGTTTCTAAGAGCTGGGCACTAAAATATCCCTTTGATTCTCAAAGGTAATTGTACCTCTTAATTAGCTGAAGAAAAAAACCTACCAGCCTGAGATCTTGCTATATAAATTGTAATTAACCCCTTGGCACTGGAAGTTGAGATTTCCTGCCCCCAAGCACAAATGCAAAACGCATTAGCAGCACTTAACGTCAGGCACTCTCGCCCACCGCAGCCGAGGGGTCAGCTTGCTACCCCATAAATAGTGCCGCGCTCCCGAGTCCAGGAGGAAAATGGCAGGCAAGTCGCGGAAACCCGAGGGAAAGCACTAAATACGCCATTTGAGGATGTTTGACCTGCTTTTTTGTCAGAGCTGCGAATGCCCCAGCAGGAAGGACAACACAGAAAAATGAAACACCAGGCCTCAGTGGGGAGATGGGAGCAAGGAGAGGGATGCTTCCCGGTGAGCGCCTTTGTTACCGGCATGGCTGGTTGCCTTGCCGGGAGAATGGCTCTCGGAGCTCCCGCCTCACACACCTCCAGCGAAAATAATTGTCTGGTGCCAGACACAGTTGGCTGTGCCTGTTGTATGCAGAGCGCCGGCCACCCACTGCTGTCATTCACTAGCATCCTGCTTTTTTGTCTCCTTTTCATCCGGGCCTGTTGGGGGATGAGCTTTAACTCTTCACACCACAGGTGGACCTGCAGTGGGACACTGGGGAGCTGGGGGCTCGCCTGAGCCTGCCTGTGCAAAGGATCTCTGCTCATTTCATCACCTCAGTGGAGGGCTGGGCCTGATGGGCACTAGGATTTAGGGAAAACCATCTGCTTTCCCCACCAGGAGCTTGCACAGAAGCTCCTTAGTTCAAGTTAAGCAGGTTCATTTGCTCCTTTGGTGCCCTGGATGAAGAAGTGACCCTCTTATGCCACCGGTCAGTGCCAGAGTGGCTGCAGCTCTATACTGGGCTCTTGCAGATAAGGTGGTGTTTGCCAAAGGCTGTCTCTTGCCCCATGTGCTGTGTGGTGTGTCCTCAGGCTCCTTCATGCAGTGAGGGGTGTCGTTGGCAGTGGCAGCTCCTCCTGCAGCAGCAGCAATGGCCAATTGAGATGGGATGATGGCAGTAGGCATGGGGTAACTTGGCCATGGGCAGGAACACCTTCCACTAGAGCAGGTTGCTCCAAGCCCCTGTGTCCAACCTGGCCTTGAACACTGCCAGGGACGGGGCAGCCACAGCTTCTCTGGGCACCCTGTGCCAGTGTCCTAGCAGGAGGAGGGATGTACTCATCGGTGTGGGGTAGTGAGTACTGAAAGGAGGGCTTGTGCCTTGGGTGTTATCTTTTGTCTATGTGTCTGTAGGTTTCTGAATTGAATTACATGCTGGTTATAGAGCTGTTTGAAGAGCCCTCCAAGATGAACATGCTCTGTTTGTCCGTGTTGAGACAGGTATAGGCTGGACACCAGCAGCAGTGGTGTCACCTGTAAGTGTCCCCAGGGCCACCCCCTCCAGTGTGGGAAGAGGAGAGGAGGATGCTCTGGTGCAGGGAGGAGAAAAAAGGGATGAAAAACTGGATTGGAAACCTGGGGCTGAGTCTGAGCTTTATAGGTGACCTGGGTCCCTACATAAACTAGAACTGGGATAAGTAACAATAATACAACACAGATTTTACACCGCCAGTGCTGATTCTTTAAACCCAGAATACCCCAAAATAAGCCCAAATAATACCTCAAAACTAGACATACTGCCTCTTTCTTTGCTGCTCTTGGTTATAACACCTCAAATGAGGACTGGCTTAGTTCTGTACTTGATTTACGTTTTATAGAAAGATTTAAAATGGGATCTCCTTTTCTTAATCCAAACGCTTATGGTTTGAATGCAGAGTTGTATTTGAGATTTTTAAAGTACCTTTATTAAAACATAAAACTAATTTTATAGTTCTGACAGGTCTTATTTAAGTACCTAGTGCCAGATGCCTTTTGTCCCAAATGACTCTAGGGAAAAAAAGCCCCCAACTTTTAAAACTTCTTATGCAATTAAAATGCAATAAAAAGCAAGTAAATAATCTCACTTATGGGGTGGTGGTGTAATAGTTTAAGAAAAGCCCTGTGATTAATGTTAATGTGATATCTGACTTTTTGTTGTTATTTCTGTTGCTGCTGCTCTGAGAATAGTTGGAAGAATTGTGCTGTGTCTGTTAGGGAGAGACCTTTTCAAAGGGACTGATGCAGAGGATTCTGCAACAGGGTGCTTCACCCAAGGAATTTGCTTTGCAGTTGGTTCCAGAGGATGTTTGTCCCCAAAAAAGCTCAGTTCTTGTCCACCTCTTTTCAAGCCACACCCCAAAATGGTCATACTCTTATCCAAGAATGACAATTTTCTGTATTTCATTTAATAATACATTATCTTTTATTTTGCAAAAGTGAGCTTCAACAGCACAAGCATTAAAAAGTCAGATATCTTTGAAATTGTGCTTGTCTCATTTGTAAGAGCAAACCCTGTTTAGAATCTTAAAATATAGATGCATTTTCCCAGTGTGCCAGAATACTTTTTTTCTGGTAGGTTGTGCTGCTGCCTCTGCTCCTCTGGGTTCCAGAGCCACAAGAATCCCATCAAAAATACTGGAGCATCCCGCAACTTTATTTTCAGCATATTATGTTAGTTACTGGAAGAAGGGAATGTTACAATAAGCCCCTTGCTCATATTCCTATCCACAAAATTAATTTTCATAATTTCAACTCTTAATGGCACAGAATAAGAAATCTTCTTGGTGGAACGTGCCATCTTTGTATATAAGGAGTGGCTGATAATCTAAATTCAACTAGCACTGCAAATGCTTTGCACATTTCTTCTGATTAGCCCTGTTTTGAAGCACTCACAAATACAACAGTGGAACCTGGATGGGATTAACTTTTGGAGTATATGAAACCATCATGGTGTTGGCATGTGGGAGAGATTTATGTGTTTGGGACCCTTGGTAAGAGGATATGGTGGTGGTAACATCATACTTACTTCATTGCTGGGGATGAGTAGCCAACCACCGGGTTGCCCAAGAGAGGTGGATGAGTGCTTCAGAGTAAATGTGGTCTGTCCTATGCTTCTCGCCTCAAATGAAGCGGCTTTGGGGAAGCAAGAGTATGTAGGATTCTAATAGTTGTCATTCTCTGCTTACTGTTATTTTTGTGTACATCAGTATTTTTATTGGGTTCAGCTGAGACTGGGAACACGAGAGTCAAAATAACTTGAGCAGGGTTTGTTCTTGTGGTAATCCTAACCCTCTGCAGGACAAGGGAAGCTTCATGTTACTTCCAGACCCAAGAGACTCCAGTGCTTTGGATGAGTTTCAGCTGGGCGCTCAGGGCCAGGTCCTGAAGTCCTTGTCTGTTGGGCTTGACTGTGTCAGTAGGAGTTTATTCAAATGAGAATGATCAAAGACATGAGGGTTTGGCCCTTTATTTTTCATTTTAGGTGCTTCTTCAAGCATAACAGAGCTTCTGAACTTTTTTTGAGGCTCATCCTTCACTAATTCCAGACTTGGAGCCTGGCAGCTTGTCAAGCAGTTTTCCTGCCTCTGTAGAAATACTGTCCACTTGAGCTGTGTTTGGAGGCTGCAAGACACCCTGGTGAGATAGAGGAATTTCTGTGCTAACATTTTAAACGTTTCTCTTTCCAGGCCTTCTTAGTCATTGCGAGTTTGCAGGTGGCAAAGTTCAGGGCAGAAGTTGTTCACTGCTGCTCCCTGCCCGGGCGTTTTTAAAGCATACAACCTATTGCCTCCAGTTTTACTGAATCTTGTCTAAATAAGCTTATTCACCATCATTGAAGCAACTGCCAAAATATTTTTAGTGTATCTCATGGTGAATTATGTATAAAACATCTGCAAGAGGCCAAGTCTGATTCCCCACTGCTTAATCCTGTTTTCTTAGATCTACGAATGGGTGCAAATGGCTCCGTGTCAGAATGACAGTGTTTTACATTCATTTTTCATGTGGGTAAATGATGACCAGCCTCTGGGTAATCTTGGGCTGGTAATATGGGACTGATAATGTCCCTGTTGTCTTCAGGTATTTTTTATTTTTCATAGAATCACGGATGCAGGGATTTATTACATTTGTGTTTAGGTTGGGCAAAATCTCTAGGACTTACCTTGGTATTTATTCTGGTCTTACGTCAGCTAACCTATCAAACAATTTTTATATCTTACATCAGCTAAACTATTTTTAAAGCAATTTTTATATGCATGGACTGATAAAAGACCTCAAATTAGCAAATTTTCATTTAAGCTTCTCCCAAGATGTGGTGAATAGTTAGTTTATAGGGACTGTGTCTGGAAGCTTTGTCATCCTTTAGGAACCTGGGCAGTCCTCTCCAGGTTTCTTGTAGCCCCTTTAGGCACTGGGAGCAGATCCTTAAGGAGCCTTCTCTTCTCCAGCTGACCCAGCCCAGCTCTCTCAGCCTGGCTCTAGAGCAGAGCTGCTCCAGCCCTCGCAGCATCTCCATGGCCTCCTCTGGCCTCGCTCCAGCAGCTCCACATCCCTCTTGTGCTGTTCCCCAGAGCTGGATCAGGGCTGCAGGGGGGGTCTCCCCAGAGCACAGCAGAGGGGGGGAATCCCCTCCCTCAGCTGCTGCTCACGCTCTTGGGGTGCGCCCAGCACACGGGAGGGTTCTGGGCTCAAGCGCACACTGAAGCTGGGTCATGGGGAGCTTCTCATCGACCAGCACCCCCAAGTCCTCCTCAGGGTGTAATGGTGTGGCACATTTGAATAGCAGAGGTTTCACTAGTGTGCAAGTGATATTTTATTACTCTAATATCCTGGTCTGTGCACCCTGTGAGGTTAACTGCTGCAGCAGCATGTCATGCTTGCACATCCGTCCTGGGCTGGGTGCTCAGGCTGGCATGGTTGGCACCAGCATGGACATTTCCACATCTCAGCCTCATGTCATGTAGACATGCCCAGTGAGTGCTGCGGGGATAGCTCAGCATCCTGGAAATGGGACAGGACACCTTCTTGGTGTTAGATGGTGGTTTGCAGATGGGAGAGCCTGAAAGCATCTTCCAGAGACTGAAGCTCTTATCAGGTAGTGCAGAGGTGAAACCCAGAGAAGGGTGTTCCTCAGAGGGGAACATTAGCCCTTGTTTCTCTGTTGAAAGTGCTGTGATCCCACACTTTTCTCCATCACATCAGTGTATGTGATCCATGGGGTGATTGCAAGTAGTCAGGGCAAGGAGACAGCTCTGCACAGGGCTGGTGGGGGAGGGAGCTTATGACTCTGTGTCCAAAGCTGTGTTCCCAGCGTGTCCAGCCATGCAGCCGGTGGCAGAGGCTGGACCCTAAAGCCAAGTAGGGGTCTTTATCAGCACTCAAGAGACTTCTGATGTGTGTGAAGTCCTTTGTGTGAAGGTATTTGAAGGATCAGGTTGCTGTAGTGTAAGTGCCTTTGAGGTCTTTGCTGCATTATAGATTTTCTTCTGTTGTCTCCCATGCAAAACCTGTCTGGTTCCTGAGAGCTACTAAGACTGTTACATGGGTGACAGGTTGTCTTTGCAGTCATTCCTTTGTTCACTCAGAGCCCTCAGTCCTGTTCCCTTTCCCAACCCAAAATCTGGCAAGAAGTACCATGGGACTCGGCACTCGGTGTTGATGCTCTGAGGAGCTCATGCACTCTAAATGATGCCTTTTCCCTTACTGCATCAGCTGACTGAGCAAAAGATATGATGTTTAATAGAAAATCTCATTTAGGGAAATAGCACTGCGGGGTAAGACCAGGTGTGCTGCTCCCTGTGCTGTCCCCCTGCTTGAGCAAAGTGGTGCCTTTAAAAAGCAAATACCTGGAGCCTGGATCTTGGAGCTGCTCTTACTCCTCCTCTCGACCATCCCTTTTAATAATTTGACATACATATCCTATGCTCGCTGAAGACAGACTCGATGAGCTAATTGCAGTGGTATGTGGGTCAGAGCTCTGCCCTCCTGAGCACCAGCCTTACTGATTCCAGTGGTTACTCCTGATTTGCACCTGAATAATTGAGAAGGCAATTGGGTTGTATGGGTTATAACTGTCTAAAATGATACCGTTTGGAGGAATATACAAGTGTGCAAACAGAACCAGAGAATGCAGCCTACATTCCCTCACTCGTTCATAGCCTGTGGGCTTTATTAGACTCTCCAGACTTTACCTAATTTTGGCATTACTCCCTTGTCATTACATCATGAATGGGAAGTGGAGACAAGGTCATTCTCTCCTATGTTGTGATCATGTAAGGACTCACATGGTTTTGGTAGGGGGTAGGCTGTGTTTGAACAGATTTCAACTATTTTAAGCACCCTTGGCCATGCTGGGGTTTACACTGGAAGATTTAGTCTTACCAGAGAGTAAATTTTACTTTCCCATCAGATGCAATATATGCTGTGAGCTATGGAAATGCACTTGTCTGGGTTCATAGCACCACAGTAACTAAACTTGAAAGCCTCTTTCCATCACAGGCGCTGTGGTCTCAGCCTCAGCGTACCTGTACATCCTCTCTCTTCATTAATTGGAAATGGTTTTAAGTGCTGAGAGTGGCTTCCCCAGCTTTGTAATTGCATCAGACAAAAAGTGCACAAAAGCAACAAAATCTTGGTCTCCCCTAAGCACCCTTTCCTCAGGAAGTCTGTTTTCTCTGGCCTGCTTCAAGATGCCAGTGGGCAGCATAAGCGGCTGCAATTTCTTTCTCTCTGTGGTTCATTTTGTAGGATTTTTACCTGCAAAAGGAGTAAAAAAAATGAATGGTGGATAGACTCAAAGTATCCAGTCCTTCTGCACCTTCCTTGTTTTCCACTTTATCTCTTACTTATCTGAAACTAGCTGGTGCTAAGGATTTTGTGATAAGTACATGTAAACCTTACACTTCTTAGGTGCCCTCTTTCTCTTTTCTTTCCCTGTGCTTTTCTGGCTCCTGTCCTCCCACTCCCAGGATATATTTGAAAGATAATTTGGCATATTTTCTGCCACCCTCATATATCTCCCTGACTTCATGTTTTCTTAGCTGGAAGATAGCTTTTCAACATATATATGTAATCCTTTTCACCTAGACTTGTGAGGAATTCCAGTCTTCTCCAGTGGGAGTTTTCAGGAAGGTTTAGATTAAATGGGCCAATAAGGCAAAAGCATGTAGCAGAGGACCTCACCGTCTAAAGACACCTTTTCTCTTTTGCTCTTTCTTTCCCTCCTTGGAAAATATATCAGAATATCTAGCTGTCAAAGAATTTAAACAATAATACCTGATCTGAAGGCTGGAGTGCAGGGCTTTTGAAAATAAAGATTGTAATCTCTCTATGATGTATCCAGGGACTAATGGAGTTGGGAGTCAGGTGTCTGGAGCAGCAGACTGCTGTGGGGACACTGCTCTGGCTTGGTGGGACCTATTTTACCTGAGTGCTCAATGGAAATTCCCTTTGATTTTCCCAATTGCTTTTGTTGTGGCTGTAGAATATTGTAGAGACCAGACATCAAGCCAAGTTAATGTGTACTTAACTCCTTTCGGTGATGACTGAGCTTTTCTCTTACCATGTGTGAGTGGGGTGGGAGACCTCAGCAGCCCCTTCTGCTGGGTCAGCCTCCATTCCCCAGGAACTCCTGTGCCAGTGTTCAGGGCTGGGCTTCATCCCTGCTGCTTTTATCTGACTAGATGTGTTGTCTGAGGTCCGGCTGCTGTAAAAAGGAGAAGTCAGCTGCAAGAGGTACCTTAGACTGGAAGCCAACTGGATTATGAGCTCAACCCTAAAGCCACACTGATCTATCTTGTAGGAAATGAGGTCGAAGATCCCTAGAAATAAGAACACATTCCCAGCATCTTCAGACTCAGATTTTTCAGAAATGTCTACCTATGGGTGCCCTTAGCCTGCAGTTCGGCAACCTGGCTCCCAGGAGGGAGTGTCAGCTGAACCTCCTTCCTCTGCTCCCCACTCCTAGGCATTGAGCGCAGGACGATTCCTGGGGCTCACAAGCCCCTGTCAGGGTGCTGGGGGATGTATTTCCTGGGGTGGGCATCACACTGTATGCTGGCCCATCCACTGCTGTTCATTAGCCCAGGAGAGAGCTCAGTGCCGGTGTAACCTCTGCAGCTCGCAGGAAAGGTGACTTCCATTTAGTTTTAAATTATGACATTACTTTTATTAGCTCTTTAAACTTTATTTAAATTCTTTATTTAAAAAAAGGGGGAGGAAGGTATCATATTTTAATTAGTAGCAGTGCCAAAGGAGACCTAGATTAATTATTTGAAATTACTCCATCCAGATGGTTTTAATTTTCACAGCAGGGAACTGGCATCTTTTTAAGGTGATATTTTTCAAATTAAAATCAGCTTGGATATTACTCACACTGGTTGCAGAGCGAGGGGATTTGTCCGTCTGAGTGCAGGCTGCCATGGGGACCTGCCTTGGAGAGATGCAGACTGTCCATCACAGCTCAAGGTTCTCATGTTGGAGTGTTTTGTCAGTGTTAGCTCCTGCTTTGGCTGGCCACAACCTGTGTCTAACGTGCAGCATTATTCTCAGCAGCTTTAGTCACAGCACTGAGACTGGAATGGACAGGGAATGCCTTGCAGTCTAGTGGGGAACTTGTCGTGTCCTGTTCTTGCTTGTACGAGGTGTGGAGCCCTCACTTGACCCATTTGGTGGGTGGCCCTGAGTCCGTTTGCTGTCTGGCTGGATTCAACGCTGTAGATCTGTGGCTGACTCCTTGGTGCTGTGGGTGGTGGCTGTGGTTCTTGGGCCTATCTCTGGGACCTCTTCCCCTGCGTTCAGGCTGCTGCTCTTTGCTCTTGGTCCTCTGAGGTTGACCATTGCTCTTGATGGCTCTTTGCTCGCATGTGGGGAAGACCTTTCACAGTCACCTCTTTAAAGATTGTCAAGGCCAAGTTGGACACAGGGGCTTTGGGCAACCTGGTCTAGTGGAAGGTGTCCCTGCGTGTGGCAGGGGTTTGGAGTTAGATGATCTTTGAGATGCCTTCCAACCCAAAACATTCTAGGATTCTATGCCTTTGGCTGTTCCCTTGTCTGTTAATGCTGTGTTGCATCTCAGCAGCCTCACAGGACTTCTTGGAGCAGTGGACATTCACCAAGTTATATACCAATATTGGTCAGTCTTCCCTTGAAGACCAGTCTTTGACCCTGTGCCATCCTTCCCCATCCTGGCTTGGCTCATTTGATATCCCTAAGATGATGGGCTATTTCTGGTTCAGATGGCTCTT
Source organism: Nestor notabilis (assembly GCF_000696875.1). Taxonomy (NCBI): domain Eukaryota; kingdom Metazoa; phylum Chordata; class Aves; order Psittaciformes; family Psittacidae; genus Nestor; species Nestor notabilis. The sequence continues at coordinate 50,122 of NW_009926407.1, forward strand.
CCTCACTTAAGTGCTTGCTGGTTCGATTCCACCTTGGCAGGTGTTGAGAGAAAAGCCTGCAGCACCCAGTTGTCACTTGCAAGCTGCTTTCCATCACAGTCACCCCAAAAATATGGTGCAATTCTGAAAGACTTAGACAAATTTCCATATTTATGCTTGATTGCAAGTAATATTCTGCCATAATACAGGCATTATCCCACCTGCTGTCACAAATAAGTTATTCTTTAAATATATCCCCTGTGATAACAGGTTTAACAAATACAGATAAATAAATGTAAGCAGCTAGTAACTGGAAAACCCTGAACTTGTGTATATGGCTGAGCTGCAAAGGGAAAGCTGTGTTTAGTGCCCTTGTGAGTTAAAGGTTTGTGATATTTGCACTGCTGCAGAAGCCAAAAGCTGACTTTACAAGTGGGAAAAATATTAATGTGTTTAAATGAAACAAACTCCTATTTCTTTCTATCCCTATGATAAATCCTTACAGTGAACATATTTGCTCTTAAAGTTTGAAATATGATTGCCGAAGAAGAACATGACTTTTTGCAGCACAGATCAAACATTCTCCAGAGTTTGGCAAAGGCCGTGTTTCTATGGTACAGCTCAGGTCTTGCAAGTGTGAGTATTTCCAGAGCAGGACCGTGGATTTGCACTTGCTGACACTTACACATTCTTGCATTGTGTTTTGACCATGTCTCCTTTCTCCGCCTTCATATCAGAGGTGGGTCTGAACCAAAATGTCCAGTCTGCCTGTTCCTTCCTCTCCAGAGAAATTCCTGGAATCTGAACCTTGAGCATGACTGGAATTTATGTTTAGATCAGAAACAGAATAAAACGCTGAATGTGGCCGTGTCTAGGTTTTTGAGATGATGATGGCACTGTACATACACATCTGGGTGGCAGCTTGGCACCTCTGCAAATACAGTTGTGTCAGGGCAGGTGGTTTATGAAGATGAAGCAGAGATCTGTCCTCTACCATGGCTCCTATCAATGCTGCAAACCAGCTCTGGCCTCAATAAACATGCAGAGGAACTATGAGATTGGTGATTTTTCTCCTAGCTAGAGAAGGAGTCATGGACCGGGTCTGCCAGAAATCAATTGATGACCTCCAGGGAATGTAACTAGACACACAGAGGATGTTTGCAGGGTAGTGTTCATCAGCACCAAGCAGCAACAAATTTGTCCCCTGCTAGCTGTTGTGGTGATCTTCAGGAGATCACTGTGGTGTGTTGCACCATGAGTGTGTGGCTGAACCACTTCTGTGCAGTGTTTGAGGGCTGCTGGCTGCGGGGAAAGTATTTTTATTCTTGTCATGCTAACCTTTTTTCTTCATGAGAATAAAATCCATTTCTTACCCTCTGAAAACCCTCCTGTAATGTGAAGAGAATGTTAGCATTGAGCTTTGTATTGCTGATGGGGAGGTGGGGTTGGTGTGAATAGATGGAGCACACACGTGTATGTGCATACTCTGTGCTAAACTGGCATTAAACCTGGAGCATCCACATGGGTCAGTGGAGATATGCTGGATCTGCATGTCTGCCCAAGTCGGGAGCACAGCCCTGGGTGGTTCCTTGGATTGGTCCCTTGCAGAGCATCCCAGTGTGGTATGGTTCAGGTGGAGGTAGTGGGACAATGTGCTGATGAGCTTTTCATGCTCTGACTTAATGGGACCACATTGGTAAATGCTTTTTTTTTCTCTTCTTCCTTTACAAGCCCAGCTTCTAGTGGAAACAGACACTTTTGGCAGTCAAGTCCGGATCAAAGGGAAGGAGACAGATTTCTACCTTTGCATGAACAGGAAAGGCAAGCTAGTGGGGAAGGTAAGTGTTTCCTATTAATTCATTTGTAACATGAGTGTTACCTTTAGCAGCCTCCTCAAGGCTGTAATAATGTGTTGGAGCTTTGCCTGTCAGCCTCAAATGAAAAGCAGGATGGAAGGGATGTGGGGTTTGGGAGGCAGCCCATGCCCTTCCCCAGCCTCCCTCTATAACATCAAGCTCTGCAGCCAGTCCTGGGATTCCCTGATGATGCTTTGGATATTGATGGGTTTGTGCTTTCCTGTTGTGTTGACGTGAGATGTCATCTTGGCATCCCACCATCGTGGCTGCCTCCACAATAACTTCATTACTTGATCTTTCTTTGGAGGGGAATTCAGAAGAAAAGGGCAAGCAGAGGGGCTGTGTGGGGAGCTTAGCACCAGGAAGGTAGGCACATAATGCTCCTTCCAGTGTTGAGCCAGGGGATGCTGTGGCACGGCTCATACTGGAATCCAAACATCACACTGGGGCTGGGCCTCACACTTCTAGCGTTACAGGAATATTTTATTACTTTGGATCCCTGTGCAATGGAAGCATGTAACAAATTACAGCTATTCACCCATCTAGCTTAACTTCTTTGCTGAAGTCATATTTTTTTATGTATTAACTTGGTTTTGTAACTTAGGCAGCTCTGTATTGTTGGCGAACCAAGGAGCTTGCTAACCAGGCAGGAGCTTGCTCAAAGCTAACCTATCACCAGAAAGTAAATGTAAAATGAAATATCTCAAAAGCCACTCTCCTGCACTGCCTGCACTTTACACCACCAGGAATTAAAGTCTGGCATCTCTGTGGCTGTTAAAAAGGGAAGCTGAGTTTCATTTTGAGTCAATGCAGTAAGAGCCACGCTCCCTAACTGAAATCAGATTGCTCTGATGAAACAGTATTTACTTCTGTAGTCCCAAGAGTGACACCTGCGGGACAAGTGCCTTCCTGAGGGTCCCTTCTGCCATGTGTGTTTTCCCTGTGTGTGGTGTGGATGCTCCTAAGCCTGGATCTCTCGCAGCATCTGCTGGCCGAGGCAGCCTGCCTGCCTGCTGAGGAGCTGCTTGGTGAAGCACGCAGCATCCAGGATGCTGCTCCAAATTGGTGGGGACTTGGGAATTGGCGCTTCGGGAGGACTGGACTGAAGCAGTTGGTTCTCTTCTGCTTCCTGCACTTCTGTGGTGCAAGTAGTCTCTGGATGGGACACTGTTGTTTGATCTTGGACAAGGAAATTTGGTTTTTAAGTGGATTTATCCCTCTAAGGACACACATGGGTGCTTTTAAAGACTGCACTGGACACAAACCTTGCCTTTGATTTTTATTTCTTTTTGTGCCTTAATATTCCATCCTTTAAATGTGATAATAGAGTTTTTCCCTGAAACATTATAATTTTGTTACTGTTTATGAGGTGCTGATACGACAGTAGTAGAGACCTTAGAAGCATTCAAACTAGATAGGGTAAAATGAGCATGAAATCTTACCTTTTTCTTCAGTTGACCTTAGCGCAGGATGGATCAGCAGTGGTGTACAGTGCAACCCACATGCTTTCCTGGTCTAATTGGAGTGTCTAGGAGCATCCTGGCAAAGTCAGAGGCTGTTTTTCAAAATGTATAGTATATTTTGGCAAGATTCATCCCTTGATTGGTCCCACTGGGCACCAAGGCAAGACAGTTCTTTAGCTTGTCACCTTTCATGCAGCATCAAGCTGCTGTGTTGTTTTTTTCTTGATGTGCTTTTCATAATGTTAAGCTGGCAAATGGGTTGTTATTAAAAAAATAAATAAATCTATTCTTGTCAGTATGAGCCTTCCTGCCCCAGACTGCTGACAAGTTCACAAACCAGCCGACCTGAGCAGGAGGGGGTATGGAGCATGGCGTTTGGAAGGAAAATGTTCCAGACGCATTGCCCATATTAACAGCTTCTCATGAGCAAAAAGAGAAAATAATAGCACAGCTTCTTGATACCAAGGAGTGTGGTTTTAATTAGTATCATAGTTTCAGCTCTTTTTGTGGCAAGAGTTTGAGGGAATGATTTTTAGCTTGAGTCTCTAAACATCTAGTAAACCCCAAGGAAAACGTTAGATAAAAGTTATGCCTGGGCTTATACAAATATTTAAGTTCAGTCTGGGGGTGGAAGGGAATGAGACCCATAAACTGATTGTTTCACAGTCACCCCAGTATGTTCATTTGGCAAGAGGGGAGCCATGGGACCAGCCCGGCTCTTTTTCTCTGCTCATTTCCTATTGCCTTACACTGCACAATCCCTAACAATAGCAGTATATGCCATCTGGCTTTGTTCTCCTCAGTCAGCAGTTTTGGATCCACCCCAGTTGAAAACCTGCTTTGAATTTAGTCCTTTTTGTTTTCCATAATCACCTACAAAGGGTATTACAGGCAGGAGCAGGTTGTTGTTCTCAGCTGGAGCTGGTGATGGACACAAGAGCTCCAGAGATGGGGCTTGCTCCCCACCTTGAAGCTGGTTGTTTTGCAAGCAAACAGACTAACCAACAGGGTTGAGAGGAGCAGCCTTGTGTCTTTTCATTCATTTGTCAGAAATTGCACCCATGGCAGCATTTCTGAGCAGAAATCATCTGATGGAGCTTTCTCAGGAGCCCCAAACCTGGTGTTTTCTCCCTTGCTTGGTTGTTACTGCATGTGCGTTCATGGCCAACGTTGGCCAAAGGGTTTGGAGTTGTGTGTTTCTAATGCAAATAAGGTTTCTAACTTTATTTATTGTCACAGCATGCAACTGCAAGGTCACTGATGCTCTACGTGCTGCTTATGAAAACTGGAGGCAGGGCAGATGTTGTACAGGGAGTGACTTTTCTGTTGAACGTGATCAGCACCAGAAAACAAATGGCATTATGTTTCTTCATTGATTCTTGGTGTTATGTTGAAGAAGGCCCAAGAAACATTTCATTTTGTTTTTTTCCTTCTAACCATATATATGCTTTCTTGGTTTTTAGGGGTTTTTTGCCTGTGGTTTTTTGGTGCCTTTATGTAGAAGTTGTAGGTCCTGAGTTTTCTGGTTTTGCTGAATTTTTTTGTGGACCACTGAATTTTATCATAGCATCATAGAATAGTTTGGGTTGGAAGAGACCTTTAAATATGATGTAGTTCAACCCGTCTGCAACAAGCAGGGACACCTTCCACTAGATGAGGTTGCTCAAAGCCCTGTTCAAGTTGGGCTTGAATGTTTCCAAGGATGGGGCATCTACCACTGTTCTGGGCAACCTGTGCCAGTGTTTCACTACCCTCATTGTAAAAAATTTCTTCCTTATATCTACCTCTTTTAGTTTAAAATCTACCCTCTTTTAGTTTAAAATCTACTCTCTTTTAGTTTATAACCATCACCTGTTGTCCTATCACAATAGGCCCTGCTAAAAGGTTTGCCTCCATCTTTCTTAGAAGCCCCCTTTAAGTACTGAAAGGCTGGTCTAAGGTCTCCCCAGAGACTTCTCTTCTCCAGGATTTATTGTGGAATTATATTACAAGGAGAGAGATTAAAATATGAAAACTCAGAACAGAAATGCTAGGTGCTTTTCTTAAAAACCTTTAAAATCATTATTACTGTTTATTTATCTTGGGCTTCTTACAAACATGGGGGAGAAGGGGACTCTGAGAGGTTCAGCTTCTCTTCCAAGGAGAGAAGCAATGCGACTTGTCCACTTGTGACAAGGCACAACATAACTGCTCACCTAGAACACAAGAACTCTGAATATTTGCAGTAATTCAGTGTTAGGGGAGAAGTGGAGCTAATGGTCTCTTTGGAGGAGCTGTGAGTTTCTAGCTGTGGTTCTCCTGGGGAGTCGTGTGCTTTCCTCTGCCTCAGCTTCTCTTATCTCATGCATTGAGATAAGGTTGAGGACTTCGTGTTTGTAGAAGGCTGTCAAAGGTAAGTCTTTGAAGTCTCTGGAGTAAGGAATAGCAGCCCGGGGTGTGAGCGGGTGGCTGTTAATGAGCTTGGCCACCTCTAACTATTCTTCCTGTGTCTGTCCTTACAGCAAGTCCATGCTCTCCAGAACTTCGGGACACTGCAGAGATTTCTCTTCCCTCCCCTGTCCCAGCTCCCTGGTCAGGAGAGCATTTGCAAGTGGTCAGAGATATCTCTGAGGCTTAAATGGATCTGTCGGCATCATTACAGGGTGACAAAAGCTCCTCCTCTTCCCACTGCTGGGGCTGGTGGCTAGGACATGGTGATTAGAGTATCTCCTAATCCCAGGCACCATCGCCATGGAATTCCCATAGTTCTCTACCAGCCACCCATGGGATCACACAGTCTGGTCAACACTGGGATGCTATATAAAGGAAGAGGAGAGAATAGTCCTGGTTTTCTGGACTGGCCAAGGGGCAGAGGAGAATGGACCTTGGCTTCCTCCAAAGCTGCCAAGTGGGAGGAGAGGCTGCTTATTGCAGACTGTGGCAAGGGAGACATCAGTTTTGAGAGCAAGGTATAGAAGCAGGGAATGCAAGTAATGACTGGAAGGAATCCAGAAGGCTTGAGAAGAATGGGGAAAGAGCTAAGCACATCTTTGATCTAGAAGTTTCTTCCAAAGATACTCCAAGCAATCCTACTAATGTTCTTCCGTGGCATTAGGTGGATTATGTGTTTTCCAGATCCAGCAGCAATATTGTTCCCTGTTGTTTTCATTTTGAGAATAGCTCTGTCAGTGCATTAAGTCATTCCTTGAGCTGTTCTAGGAAGGAGCTGCAGGTAGTGGGTGCTGGAGCCATCTGCTTGGGGTGGATGGGACTCAGCATGCAGGTGGGTTTGGGAGAGAGTGGTGACTGTCAGTTGTGTGCTGTGCTCCTGTGTAATGCTGCTCCCTGTAGTATGGCTGAATCTTGATGCTGTGAGCCTGTAGAAAACTCCCACACCGCTGTGAATGGGGCGAATCCTTCTGAGATAGGATGTGGCTAAGAAGGAAATTCCAGAAATAGGGGCAGAGTTAGAAAAGTGATAGACAGGATGGTGTCTATCACAGGTATCATCCCTGTCAGCTCTGCAGAAGGTGAGAGCACTAAAGTTGTATCCCAAGAAGTCCCAGTTCATTGCCTCAGTTCAGCTATTTCTATGAATTCAGACCTGAGAGTGCACAATGCTATAAAACGGGTGATGTCCCACCAAATCCGTATGCTGGCTTTCACCATGTCTCTTTTGGTTTCCTTTCAAAAATCCTCAGTGATCTGGCGTACGCACATTTAGAAAATCATTATATACACATTATTTTTGAAAATGCATCATATATGTGCATTATTTTTGCAAAAAGCATTTGAATGAGTTTGGGTTTATTCCTCCATTCTCTGTGCTTAATGTGAACAGTGGGGAAAAAGCTGTTTGGAGAAAGGTAGGAACCTCCCGGTCAGTCAGGGTGGCTGTGTATTGCTCCAGATCAATGCCCGATATCTGGGGTGCTTTCTGGGGACAGCTTTGCTGATGCCACGTATGTAACACTGAAGCCCTTGGGACACTCACAAAGCACAGACAAGCTGAGCTTGTGCCCTCAAGCATGGTCCAGCCCATGAAGAAAAGCTGTGCCAGCCAAAGCATGGCTGTGCCAAGGGCTGAAGTGGCATGCCTCTGCTGGCCACTGCCACCTCTGACCAGCACCATGCTGACAGCACTTACAGCAGAGACCTGCCTCTCAGACGTAACAATTTTTTCTTGTGTGAAAACTGCTTTCCAAGCCAATATATTTCTTAATGTTACCGGAAAGTTGCTATACCATATGGCAAGGCTCTCTGTATTTTTGCAGGACAACAAACAAATTGTTGCTAGATGCCAGACTGCTCTGGCAGAGCTTTATCACTGATGCCTGCCAGCAGTAGCCTTTAGGGGATAGTAATAATTTGGGGTTGTTTACATTACAGCTTTAAAATAGGGTTTTTCTTGAAGCATGTGTGTGTTTAGTCAGGAAAGTTGGCTAAAAAGCCTCTGACAGCATAAAAGAGTGAAGGCTCTCACTATGGCCCATGCATAGAATACTTCTGGCCTTACAGAAGTGTGTTATGTTACGGGAGCTTCAGGTGGTTCAATGGGAGCCACCCTTTGTAGGACAAGGACATTTACCTCGGTAGGAGACACCAGCTTGGCAAAACCTTATCCGTGTACTTGGACCAGCATTTTTATCAGTTGACTTCAGTCAAGGCTGAGTTTGAGCTTTCTTGAGAAGCTACCTTTGAAACACTGGTGGAGGGAAACCAGTGCCTTGCTGTAAGGCCAAGGGTCTGTGTCAGCCTGAGACAAGGAGACCGAGGGATGAGCTCCAAGCCTCATGCCTGCTGTGTGCCCCAGTCCTGCCCTGGTTCTTGCTGGGATCTGTCCCGACTGCCAACTGTGCTGCTGAGATGTTGGGAGCTGCATGTCAAGTGCAGGGGGCACTCAGAGGTTTGCAGTTTGAAACTCTGATGACGTAGATGAGGCGTTTGCCCTCTTCAGCTTGTATATTTAAAACTGCGCGTAACTGCATCTTGGATTTGGGGCAGAACTCTGCGTTTCCTAGGGGTTTGATGCTTATCCAGGGTTTTTCCTGAAGTTGCGCAGTATTCAGGTTGCTTGAAAGGGGCTTGAAAAACCTAACAATTTCTGGGGCTGAATGCTGAATTTGCAACAAAACCACCACCAGAATTAGTGGGGTGTCGAGTTTAATAGTGTACGTTTTGCGGGAGTCTCTGTGACATGTTCAACCATAAACTATTCTGACTTGGCATCTCATGTGGAAGCAAAACTTGACATGGCTGTTGCTGGATCTCATTCAGATCTCAGTTTTAGCTGCAGTTTGGTTCTTCATACAGAGTGGGATTGGTCCTCTTGTGAAGTGAACTCTTCCCAGGCTTTTGTTCCTCTGTGAGTTGGTTTTACTTTATGTCATCTAAATAAATGGCTTCAGTGGAACCTGGACCCAAGCAGCCTCGGACACTGTCATACTTTGAACAAGGACCTAATCTGAAACCAGCGTCAAATGTCAAAGAATCTCAAATCTGGGCCTGCAGGATTGGAAATGTCTTAAAATCAATAAGATGACAAAACCAGCTTTTTTTCAGTTGAGCCATTAGAATCTTCTGCATTCACCTCATCAGGCTTTTTCCTATAACCAGTGGAAAAAACCCCACTGGATTATTGTTCTGAAAACTTAGAAGCTGAGATTTGCAATGAAATTAAAAGCAGAAGTGGAAGCTAAAATCAGCACTCACCCTTCTCCGTTCTCCAAATATTAAGAGGCTTTTGGTAACCCTGCAATTTCTCACAGCTGCTCCTTTCCTATTGCTGGGTGATCTGAAGCATTCTATCCAGACTTTGGTGGATGCTGGTGGAATCTCTGTCGTCTGGTTCATCTACTGCAGTTTCAAATCTTTACAGTGCTGGAAATGTCAGAATTCCCCAAGGAGGGGCTGGTAGATGTTATGGTAGGGGTGTTGTTAACCAGCAGTCTCAGGTTGTGTGGACGCAATAATTGTGTTACCTCTTGGTGAGTGAAATGTGCTGAGCTGGCCAGAGCCCATCATGCACCTTCCCTGAGGAGATGCGGTGGTTCTGCCTGCCGTGGTGAGGCTGTAAGTGGCACAGGGATGGGATCTCACCACCTGAGGTGGGTACTGTTGTGTTGGGTTCCAGCCTCACTGGAACAGGTCCTGCCCTTGAGCAGAGACAGTTGTCAGAACCCGAGCGTTACCTGGCTTTTCCAGGAATCCTTGCTCTGGATGTCACACCATGTAATGATTTCCAAGAAGCCATTTATGGCTGAACCCAGTGAAACTACTTTCCAGTGTTTATTGCACTGAGGCTGCCTTGACACAAGAGTGGATGGGCTCTGGTGCCGCCGTGGTTCCTTCGAAGTGGTAGCAGTTTGTGTGAGCTCACTGGACCTTTGCAGCGTAAATGGTTGCTGTGAGCAATGGGCATTGTCCTGGTTCTGTAGTTGTGATGATCTGTTTACGGCAGTGTTTTGCACAGAAGTTTCTCTGGAGGTGGTGGGGAGAAGAGGGGGAAACGATGTGAATGTGGGTAATGAATTCTGTGGAAGAAGCTGAGCTGTTCTGTAGTGGTGTGGGATAACAGGTAGAGGAGATGTCCTCTGGAAGCTCTGTGGGCAGAAGAGGGAGAACAGTTTGCTGCATACTGCCGAACACTGAGCAGCTGCAAGACTTGGGAAGGAGAGATGGGGGAATTTGCAGAGAGAATGGGGTAGCTGGGGAATGCTGGCAGTGCTTGGACTCACATGGCACAACAGGTTGAGGAGATGGAAGAAATGTGCTAGTATGGAGAAGACACCTTTATTTCACAAATGGTTAAAACTGCATCAATTCTTAACAGAGTCTGTGTGTGCGCGTAAGCTTGGGTGCCAAAACCCTGAAGGCTGTTTGAGCCAGAAGACTGTGGTATTCATGGAACTGAATGGAGAGGCTTAAGCCACCACATAGGCATTTGCCAGTGTCTTCCCTTTGCTGACCAGTTGTTAGTGCTCTGTGTTCATGTTACCGCATGGTCTGCTGGATTTAGGTCATGGGTTTCATAAATAGAGCACATTGTTAGGCACACTTATGTCCACAGTGTGCTGCTGGGGTTGGATTTGTATTTAACTGCTTTGCCAGGCAGAACATGGACAGTGTTGGTTGGACATCACCTAACATCTTGTAAGAGTAATATGAATATTTAAGATCTATGCTAAGTCCTTCTGTGCTACCTTCAGTTCTTGCAGTCTCCTAAACACCCGAGATGGATGCTGATCCTCTCGGGCTGCTCAAGGACAGGAGGTTTTGCTCTAACCAAACTGCACAGAGGAGCTGTGCATAGCATGAGCTGTGAATCCTGTGAGCAAGGCTTCTTTGGACGGCAGTGAGAACATCCAAGATGGGACCAGGGCTTAATACATCACTTCCTGGGCCAGTCCATGTGGTCAAGAGGTCATCGTAATCATGTTTTAGCTGTATATGAACATCTCCAGGTAACTTAAGCTTCTTGGCACAGCCACAATGCTTTAAGTGTTGGCTCTAAAAAAAAGCAAAAGGTCCTTTTATTTTAAAAATGGATTTCTTCATTATATTGGTTTTATATAATATTATATAGGTACGCTATAGGCA
>NW_009926408.1:0-240 GCF_000696875.1 Nestor notabilis
GGGGCCGGGCCCGGTGCAGGTGGCGCAGGAGGGGTGGCAGGGCAGGCAGAGGTGCGGGGCGATGGGCTCCACACTGTTCTCCAGCTCATAGTGCGTGCTCTGGACACCAGGTGCGAAGCCGGGAGGGCAGCGCTTCAGGCAGCTCTTCTGGTGCAGGTAGTACCCCTCCTCGCAGACTGCGGGACAGGCAGCGTCAGCAAGGGCTGGGGGCCGCCCGCGTCCCAAAAGCCCACCACCCAC
>NW_009926408.1:325-1058 GCF_000696875.1 Nestor notabilis
TGGCTGTCCCGTACAGCACCAGCGTGAACTTGGTCAGCGTGCCTGCAAGGATGTGGGGTGAGGACCACTGATACACCCACAAGAGTGCCCGTGCTCAAGGCAGGCACAGGGAGAGGATTTGCACTGGTCCCCTCCACGGGCTGCCAAAGGACCATGGGGCTGTGCCCATCTCCGGGAAGAGCCCCCAGCATGGAGCAATGCCTAGACACAGGGCTGCTGTGGGGTAGGGGACAGGACGTCCAGCATGGGGAGAACCTGCTGCCTCAGAGCCCACCACCCCAGAGCCGTGGCATCTCCTCCCATGTGCCTAGCTCCAGCCTCTCCCCAGCAGGTCACTGCAAAGCACCCAAGTGTTACTGCACCCAGTACTCAGCGGTGCTGGGGCGACATCGGGTGTCCGTGGTGCTCCCACTCCCACCCCAGGCTTGGAAGGAGGCAGCAGCGGCCCAGCCCTACCGTAGTTGTTGGCATCACTGGTGTTCTCGATCTCCAGCACCCATTCACCAGAGGGGTCCTCATCCCATGAGTGCGTCGTCATGAAGGCCCAGTCATTGAAGCCATCGGCTGAGAAGTCATGGGGCCTGGCAAGATGGGAGTGTGAGAGTTGGATGCCCACATCCTGCGAACCCAGCGGGGCCAGCCCGAGCCTGGGGGGCTCAGCAGCCCAGCATATACCTGGCAGCCAGGAGGGTGGAGCGGGTGCCCATGGGACTGACGCGGAGGTACGCCAGAG
>NW_009926408.1:1288-1856 GCF_000696875.1 Nestor notabilis
GAGCAGGCAAGAGTGAGCCCAGCCCCAACCTGGGGGCTCTCAACAGGGTGTCCCCAGTCCCACTCCCTCCTGCTGGGCTTTGCAGCTGCCCCGGGGTGGCTGGAGCAGGAATCAACCCCGCAGAGGCTGATGGTGCCTCCTCCCCATCCCAGGTGCAGGCAGCACAGGGACCTGCCCGGGTTCCTGGGCATGGTGGGGTTTGCTCTGCCAAGCATGTGCTGCCCGGTGCCACCTCCCCAGCCACTGCTCCACACCAGCTCTGAATGGGCCCTTTCTTTGCCTGCTGTCAGGCCAGCTACACCCTGCCCCGGCAAGGCCATCCCCATCCCGCTGCTCATGTGCAGCCGCCTCCTGCAGCCACTCGCAGCAGCGGCACTGGTGCCAGCACAGGATGCTGGTCACAAGGAGCACTGGCTCCAGACAGCCAGGCTGGGTCCCAGGGGACCGGGGCAGGACACAGGCAGGACCCAGCCCCGGCTCCCTCCATGCCCAGAGCCCCCAGGGAGTGCCCTGGCCGCACATGAGCCTCAGCACATGTGCTGTGGCAGCCGTGGGCCAGAAGGGAGAA
>NW_009926408.1:1868-2248 GCF_000696875.1 Nestor notabilis
CCCTGTGTGTCTGGGATTACTCGTGCTGGCTGCTCCCAAACCGCAGCGCGCAGACCGGCCCCAGCAGAGCAGGCAAGCTCAGCAGCCCACGTCAGCTGAATGCACCTTTCCCAGCCCTCCCCAAGCTCTCCCAGGATGGGTCCAAGGTCTCTGGGCAGCTCAGCCCTGGAGATCCTCCTCCCTCTTGGCCCTGGACCCAGAGGCTCTTGGGCTCCTGCGTGGGGCCGTGCACGGGGTGATGCCCTCCTGGGCTCACCAGCCCTTACTTCGGCTCTGTGAGGATGTCGATGACACATTTCCTCTGAGGTCCCACCGTGGTCCAGTTCTTGGCCAGGCTCACCATGGCGCCGGCGTCCAGCAGCCCGTAGCCATAGGAGTGG
>NW_009926408.1:2278-2534 GCF_000696875.1 Nestor notabilis
AGGACATGGTCCCCAGGGTTGCCAGGGGGCTCTGCCCCAGCACCCCCAGGCTAGCGGTGCTTGCAGGAACGGGAGACCCTGGTCCATCCCCAGCACTCCGGTACCTTTGCGGCCGATGCCGTTGGTGACCCAGTCGTTGGCGTTGAGGTGAGCCGGCTTCGATGTCTGCACCACAAGGTGCTGCATGTCCCGCCAGGTCAGGTTCTTGCTGCGGGGGAACATGAGGCTCAGGCACCGGTGCCAGCTTCTCAGCCCT
>NW_009926408.1:2575-2998 GCF_000696875.1 Nestor notabilis
CAGCCCCACTCTGAGCCTGCCCTTACTTGGCCTCCAGTGCAAGAGCGATGATGCCAGCGGCCAGGGGTGCCGAGGCCGACGTCCCCGTGTGCGATTCGGTGCATTTCTGTCTGAGGTCAGTCGTCACCTGCAGGGAGCAGTGCCAGGGTAGGAGCTGCTGCAGGCACCGACCACATCGTGGAGCTGCCTCAGGGGCTTGTGTCCCCATGAGGACTGCAGGAGGTGAGGCAGAGCCCCAGCTCCTGGGGTAGCTCATGAGTTTCATGGAATCATCATAGAATCATGGCATGGTTTGTGTTGGAAAGGACCTTAAAGCTCCTCCCGCTCCATCCCCCCGCCATGGGCAGGGACACCGTCCACTAGAGCAGGTTGCTCCAAGCCCCTGTGTCCAACCTGGCCTTGAGCACTGCCAGGGATGGGGCA
>NW_009926408.1:3202-4036 GCF_000696875.1 Nestor notabilis
AGCTGCCCCAGCCCAGCTCTCTCAGCCTGGCTCCAGAGCAGAGCTGCTCCAGAAGCCCTCAACTCATGAGACCGAGCTTTGGGAATGACGTGGAGGGCAGCAGTGTGGCAGAGTGGGGCCAGCCCTGCTCCCAGCACCACAACTCCCAGAGGGATGCCCATGGCAGTTGCAGCTTGGCACGTCCCACCCCCGTGAGCCCCCACCCTGCTGACACCAGCAGCCCCAACTCACGATCTGCTTCTCATTCTGGTTGCCGCTGCTGTAGGTGGTGGCGAGGGTGGAGGAGCAGGCCTCACTGTACCAGGGCACGTTACCGTACTGCGTGGTGCTGCTGATGGACAGCGTGTAGATGCTGTTGGTGTAGCCGTCGCAGTTGCAGCTGTCGTGCTCACGGCCCCCATTCCCGGATGCCCAGACGAAGATGGAGCCCAGTCCTCCTCGGCCCTGGCAAGAGAGCTGGGTGAGGGCCAGCACCACGGCAACATGCTGCCGGCAGCCCCAGGCTGGAGCTGGGACCAGGACGGTGCCAGCCCTGGGGCTCTTGCAGCCTGAGTGGGAAAGACTGAGCCGATGCAGCGGGGACACGGGGAACAGCAGGATGCCACTGATCATGGACTGGGTGCTGACATCTCTCAGCACCACTGGGCCTATGGAGGGTGCTGGGGCAGTTCTGAGGAGGCAGCGGGAGCGCCCCAACAGGGGGAGCACTGTGTGGCAGGAGCCCTGCTGAAGAGGGTTTTCCAAGACCTGATGTCCTTTTCCACTTGGAAACCACCCAGGCTGACTGTGTGGGATTTGCAGCCGCCCCATGGGAGCTGCACCACGGCAATGCCG
>NW_009926409.1:0-6852 GCF_000696875.1 Nestor notabilis
GGGTCCCAACTCTTGTTCGGCCGGGCGGGCGGCCTGGCTTTTTCCAACCTTTTTGGGATGTGGGTTAATTCCGGAGGGAGATGGTTGTTGGAGCAGGCTGCGCGTGCGAGAAGCTCTGCTTTGGGCTCCTCCGAAAGACGCACAAAGTGGTGCTCCGTTCGTTAGGGGCGTTAATTATGTTCTTTAGGGCCCTTTAGCGGTGATATTTTTAAGGCCGTCGTTTCTTGCGCTTGGAGGATGCACGTAGAAGCTTTCTCTTATGTTTTTTCTTCTTAATTGCAGAGGTATTTAAAAAGATTAAAAAAAAAGACTGTAAAAGCCGGTAACCGAATTGGCCCCGGCTTCAAGCAGCACAAACCTAATATGCACCTTGAAAGGCGCTAGCAAAAGTTAAGGAATGGGGCGGAAAAAAATAATCCCCCAACTGAAGGCACAGTTGAAGGAATTAAAATAAATAAGTAAAAAGTTGCCCTGAATTGCCTGGGGTACATGTGAAATTTCGTCTGGGTTGCGGAGCTGCTAGGTGTGGTGTCCTGCCCCTGGCATTCATACCCCGAGCTGGAGCAGATTGCTAGAATACATTGTTCCTGGAAAAAAAAAATGCATCGCGCAGTCCCGAAACTCGCTTCGTAAGAACTTGCAGAAGGATAGAAGTATCCCCCAAACATCAGCTTACATCCTCTGTCCCTCCCTAGCTTGGGTAAAGCTCCCGCTTATTGCTTGTTGCTGGGCTGATCTTACTAATTTTCTTGCGTTCTTGCAGGGGCAGAGTAGCCGTGAGGAGGAGGAAATATGCCCTTTCTCCCCGGCTGGACCCGGGGCAATGAGGGGCTCTTCCTTTGGAAACTTGTAGGAATTTTGTGTGTTCCTGCCTGGATAATTTAGTATAGTTAATAAAATCAGTAAACCCAAAGCAGAACAGAGCTGGGAGAAGGCTTTATGGGTTTACCTTGCTGGACTGTTTCAGCTGTTTCCCCACAGTACTTCTTACTTTTTATTATTTTTGATACTGAGATGCCAAATGTGCTGTATTTCACTGTGATGTTTGGCTTTGCATTTCCTCCATCCATTCCACTGGGGTTTTGCTGCCCTTTGTTGTTTTGTTTTTGTTTTGGGTTTTTTTATTATTTTACTTTATTTTATTTGAGTTTTGGGAAGATGCAAAGTAGCAGTATTATTTGTAAGAGGGCTTCTACAGCATATGTACGTGATTTGTGTATACCCAAATGTCTGCACCCATCTGGGGGTGCTGATAAGGGGATGCTGTGGTTCTGCAAGGGTATACACCTTTGAGAGACTTCATCAGATGTATAAATCTTTTTAACATGTTGTGGGTGGTGGGGTAAGTAGAGTGAATGTTTGCCAGATGTTCACATCATCTTTCTTGTGTAATTCTGGTTGGTAAATAGAAATCCTGTAACCAGTGCCTGATAGCAACAGTCCTTTATACAACTAAACCTTTGGCTAAATGATTGTATAGATTAAGAGAAAAAAATAAAATATTACAATTTCTTTGCCTCAACAGGCACATGGTGGGTTTTAAAAACAGCCAATTAACCCTCCCTCAAACTCTCAAAAGCCACAGGAGAATGGTCAGCTCTGAAATAATAACAGCCAAAAAGAAAGACACTGAATAGCATGCCTTCACCTGCCCAGAAGCAGCCGGCTGTGTTTTTAAATGTGTTTACTGTCCCAGTTGCAAAGAATTAAATTCTAACACTTTCAAAAAAGCTGGATGGAAGTAGCATGGGGGCAGATGAATAGGTTTCTCTCTCCATACGTACGTGTGTCTCTGTGTGCCAGGTTGCACGCTGAAATTCCCTGAATTGACAGCTCTAAGCAGATGATGCTTCCAATGCTGGGGTAATGGGGGGCTTATTTCCCCTCTGCTTTGCAGGATGAGCCTAATAAAGCACGTGGCTGAGTTTAATATCGAAGGTGGGGGATGGAGAGAGCTCAGTGTGCTCCCTGTATTGAATAAGACAGTTGAACCCAGCTTGGCTCCCAAATGCTGCTGGCTTCGGCTCAGTGCATCGCCTGGCTTGCATCGGTGGTGGGATCCGCTCAATGGCAAAGGCGATTTTCAAGCCATTCCTAAATTGGCATAATTCATCTCCTCTGTGTTAAATAGGTGGCTGTTTGCAGCACTGGTGCTCAAGTCCTGTCAGGGATGGTGGAGGGGCCAAGAGGAGCTCAAACTTGTCCCCCCACCTCTGGCGTGCACATGCCACTTGGTTGAATTTGGCAAGTTATTCCTTATGGTGACATCGTAACCTCACCTTCCCCTCTTTTCTTTTCTCTTCAGGAAACATGCTTTAAACTGCCACAGGATGAAGCCAGCCCTTTTTAATGTCTTGTGTGAAATCAAAGAAAAAACAGGTAAGAAATCAGTGCTGTTGTTTCTTTACTTTTTTTTATTTTTGCTCTTTGAGTGTTTTATTCCACCAGGTTTGTGTCCCTCACCTCCCCCATGTAGAAGTATTTAAGTTGGAAGAAATAACTTGCAGGTATTTAATGCTTCTGGCAGTGGACTTGCGTGATGTGGTTTGTGTTTGGAAGGGAAAATATTGTGGTTTAATTTCTATTGTATAACCTCTTTATTTATTACTTTTTCTGTGGAGAAGAAAAAATCAAAAGCCTTGCAATTTCTCTCTTGTTCTAGTTTTCTTCTTTAAAACATGGCACTGCTTGAGGGAAAAAAAATTAAGTCTGAGTACAGAGTAGGGTGGGAAACCCAACAAAATGAAATTGTACAGTTTTACTCCTGTTATTATTCAGGTAAACATAAGCCTTTCTTACTTTTTTAAGGAAAGAGTTAAAATGTTCTTGTCTGCCAATCATCCTAGCTAGTTCATGTAAGAGCGAGTTGTCAGTTGCCTTTAGTGAAAGCAATATATTAGATTGTTAGTTACTTTAGGGTACTGTTGTTTTATGGCATGGGGTGTTCTCAGGCTTCTAAAGAAGCTAATGGCATGAGAGCGTTGGTTCTGCCGTTTCCCACTTTCCAGACCTCCTACCATGTACTAACACACTTATAACGCTTCCCAGGGGGGCATTTAAATTTTAAAAGCAACAATTAAAAAATAGCAGTCATCAATCAAGGGTGATCTTAAACAACAGATGCTCGGGGAAGGACATTTAGCAACATGCACCACTTATTTATATATTTGTTGGAATCTCAATTAAAAAAAAATGGGGGGAATGATGGTAATTCAGTGTGTGTGTGTGGGGTAGTGGTGTTCATCTCTGCTGTTGGCTTTCTGAGCTGACCAGAGTTGATCAGCTTTTCCGTGCCGATGTGGCTGCCTTGTTTTAGCATGCTGCAAGTACTTGACTTTCCCCCGCCCCGTTTCAACAAGGACTGTAACAGTCAATATTTCATATCTAAGCCATATAAGCAAGGGCATGACATGAATGAAAGTGACAATAAATATGATTGCACACCCAGTTGATATACATTGATAGTTACACATAAAAGGGAAACAGCTTTCAGAAACCTGAATCTGGGTCTCTTTTTTTTTTTTTTTTTTTTTTTTTTTCTTAAAGCCTCCCCCCCCCCCCCTTAAATATATATATATAAAACCTCCTAGCATGAGCAGCGGATTGAAAATACAATTACTTGACTCTTGCAATATATATGAAAAGGCTAAAGGGGCCCTTTGTTAAACATTGTTTGTGCAGCGTGTAGCCCAGACAAAGCACCTACCGATGGCATTTGGCTCTCTGAAGTCCTCACGGCTGCATGGCTCGGTCTGACCTTCCCGAGGAGTCCTTCTTTATGAAGTTTCCATAATATCAAGCAGTGGGTTCAGTATGGGAACCTCCTTACAGTTCATATGACGTGACGTAAGGGAGCCTGCCTAGAAATCAATTTTATGGGTTTTAACCCTGTGTGCCACCCCAAAGAAAAAGAAGCCACCAAGTTCCTTTTTCCTTTCCCTCCTCCTTTTATGTTGTGCGAGCCAAGGGAAATGTTTGTCTGACTTTTCTCCGTGTGTGTAATGACGTGTACGTTGCTTGTGCAGGGGTACTTTTGGCAGGGTAACTGATTAATCTGAGCTTGGCCTTGCTGTTGGTGCAATTGCAAAGTTAGGGTATGGGGAATCTGCTAGGACCAAACCTGGTGGGGAATCCAGGTGACACTGGGGATGCTGTAGGGTCCCAGTGAGCTGGGGAGGGATGGGGAGCTGTACATACCCATAGTAACTGGGTAGGATAGTTCATCTACTACAGAAAATTGAGGGAGAATGGTATAGGACAAAGTGTGCTGCTGAAAATAAAGAATGTTCATGTGTGGACTGGGGCTGTCTTACATGTTTTTAAATCTTATTTGTTGCTGTTGTGCCAAGAGTGTTTGACTATGGGGCTGCTGTATAGAAATCTCTTCAGAGTTTGAATTGAGGTGGCTTTGGAGTGTTTATTTACGCTCAGATAAGTTCATGGTGGATTATTTTACTTTGCAGATTCAAAGACCTCCTCCTCTCTCCCCCATCTGTGTCCCCAAAAGTCACACTTTGTAGGGAAGCAAATGGCCAGATGGTTTTGTTTTATTTTCTTTTTCTTTTTTTTTTTTTTTTTGATTTTATTTTTTTTTATTATTGCTTTGTGGACCCAATGCTAGAAGGAAGTTAGACTTGTTTTTTTGGGGCCTGAGGGTACTGCTTGCTTCTGTTTGCTTACACCTTCCTTGTGGTCAGGAGCGTGAAAGTTGAGCCAACTTCTCTCTCCCCACTTTCCATTTTGCTTCCCAGATTTTTGCATGTGTCGCGTTTGAAATCCTGGTGATTGTTTGTGGTCACTGGTGGGTGTTTGAAAGTGCGTGTGTACATCTTCCCCCTGGCGTTATGATGTGCAGAAATGTGCGTTCAGTTACCCCGCTGCCTGATTTAAGTGACTCCAGAGCCTTATGGAGACTTACCACTGTCTCTTGCAACATTATGGCTAATATTTCATAGAGTTAACCTTGTCTTAAGCAAACCCAAAGTGTCCATAAAGTTCTTAGAAAAAGAGGTCGTCTGTATTGCCCAAAGAGTTCCCTTTTGCACTTGGGCTCTTCAGTTATTTTAAAGCATTATAAACACTTCAAATAATAATAATAAAAGCTCGGTGGGTCGTCTTTTGTCTGCAACCTGGAGATTGCTGCTTTTGATGTATGTTTAAAAGTAACAGAAGTTGAGAGGCTTGATGGAAGCAGGAGTATGTAGTAGGGAAAAAATGCCGCTTAAATATACGCATAAGTTGTCGGCGTGCATTTGGTGTGTTTTCGCTTGCTGTTGGTCGCTTTGTTGTGAGGGAAGGGGCAGGACTGCCTTCAAATGGCTGGCTGGCTTTTTGGAATAATAATTATGGAAATGGAAGGCATTGTTGTCCTAAATACAATTGATTCCTCTGTCAATAGGGATTGAAATCAGAAATGGTGATGCTGATTTATAAAAAGTTTGAAGGCAGGGGCTCTATGTCTCCCCCGCCTTGTGTTTTTTTTGTGTTTTTTTTTTTTTTTTTTATTTTCTGTCTCTTGGTATGTTTTTTTCTTTAAGCTGTTCTCTGCATGAGCAGAATAGCTAAACAGAAGAATCAGGCAAGGCGTACGCAGACGTGGGGTCCTTGGATGGCAAACTGGAAAATATCTGCTGTCAAAATGCAGCAGCATCTATTTCAGTTGCGAGCCTTTCTCAACTCCCATCTCGTTCGGCAGGCACCGGCGGGGAGAGGCTGAGCACAGGATATATGACCATTTAATCTGATTCCTCCTCCTTAAGAGCTTTTCCCATCGTTTCACTTTCTCTGCTCTTTTGGGGGAGGTGAGGGCATCGGGCAAATTCTACTTCTTAAAAAGACCCTGATTTTGTATTTGAAATCCTCCAGTTTTTATTTTCTTACCTCCCTCGCCCTTCTGTACTGAAGGAATTCAGGTTTAAAAGAAAAATGTACATACCACCAATGGGGGGAATTTAGAAACTGGAATATTTATAGACCGCACTCATTAGCTGTGCAATTGCTGTTGAATAATGGGGTTTGTTGGTGTGTTTTCTTTCTTTTTTTTTTTTTCTTTTAAATTTTAGAACATAATAGCTATATAAGGTGCCTCTTAGCTACCTTTCCCTGTGCATTATCTTCACCAAACTTAACTCAGATCAGATCTTTGGAGGAGGTAGGAATTTTCCCCCTTCTTTTCTTCCTTAACACCCCTTTGTTCTCTCCAGCTCTGTGTTCAATTAACACCCCCATCGCAGAACTGTAGTCTTTTTTTTTTTTTTTTTTTTTTTTTTTAATGTCTGTTACTGTATTTCACTTCTGACACCTTTCTTATTATTCTTGCCTGCTATTTCTCTTTAATATAGCAATTACGATATGGGGTTTCTTTCTTTCTTTCTTCCTCTCTTTCTTCTTGTCCCCTTCTCCCCCTCAACTAAAGCCCCACCAGGAGTGGCACAGGGAGAAGAGGGGCAGCTGGTGCAGGCAGCGCTGGTGTTTTTGGGGTCCGGAGCAGAGCTGCAAGCGGGGTATCCTGGCAAGCCCAAGGCCCCTTGGATGAAGTTTTTCACAGGGCAGGATAGGCAGCTTGCTTTCCTCCTCCCCCACCCCAGCCCTTCTCTGGGGTTTTCAAACCCTGCCCTCCTCCTTATCCTGCATTTTGACCGAGGTTTCCCAAGGCGCAGGGCAGAGTTAAGCACCCCGATTTGAATTTCAATACAGTTATTGCACCTAAGGCTTCATTCTGCTTCTGCGAAAGCTTATAATGGAAGTGCTGCTGCTCCAGCCCCGGAGGACTAGGGTTCCCGATCTGCTCTCGGCAGGTCCAGCTCTCACCCGTCTGCTCTCCCTCCTGCCCTTCAAAGAAGAGGAAGCCTT
>NW_009926410.1:0-26098 GCF_000696875.1 Nestor notabilis
CGGCCCGGGAGCGGGGTGGCTCTGGCACTGCCGAGCGCTGCGGTGGAGCGCTCCCGGTCGCACCGAGCGCAGTCAGGCTTTCCGCCGCTGCTAGCAGGACATTGGGTCCCGCAGGCTGGGGGACTGAGGATCCCTTTCTGTCCTCCCCGTGCACCGTTCCCAGGGCTTTAGGGAGTTTTAGATGCCTTTCTCCAAATATTGCGTTGCAGCGAAGAGTAGTAGCCTCCCCACCCCGCTAAGCCACGCTGGAGTGTAATGAATGATAGTCGCCGTCCCTTTCAACCGCACTGGGTAATACTTAATCATGGCTAGCCGGCTGCAGCGGGTGTCACTGTAATAAGTGACACCCTCTTAGCCACCTACAGCTGATGAATAATAACAGATCCACTGCTGGTACACAGTATGCAATCTCACCTGCAGTGTTGCATTGTATATTGCCATCCTCACCACATCTTGAATTCTACTGGTTATTGTACGTGCTGTGTCCTTAATTTTGGACTAGACCGAGCACATGTGATCTCCCTCTATGTGTTGAGGGAAGGGACAGTCAAGAGATGAACGGGCTGTTTCTATGCTCCACCTGTTTGTTGCAAATGAAACCCTAACTGGTGAAAGTACTGCCTTGTCCTTCTACAACGTGGACCTTATTTTATGATTTCACAGTGTGTCTGTGACCTTCTGTCTTCCCTGTGGGATTACATTGTCTACAGCATTGGCTCTGTGGTTAGACAGCAACAGCCTGCTTGGGGGTGGGGTGGAGTTGGTGGTTGATGCTTTTGTTCTCATGGAGAAGGTAGCATTATGGTATTTTGTTGTTTTGTTTGGCTGCAGTAGTGTTTCCAATTCCTCACTCTTGTTTGTCGAAAACTAAACCGAAGCTTTTGCTTGATTTCTTTCCTGATAAAGGCAACTTGTGGCTGATACACGTTTTCCCAATTAAATGTTCTTTAGGGAAGCTGGTCTTGTTTGTTATGGTTCCTGGAGTGTACTGTTTTAGAGGTTAGAGTTGAAAGAAGGGAGCAAATGCTTTTAAAGTTTGTTATAAGTATCAGTCTGTGCTCTAGTTAGCAACTAAGTTTTTGCACGTTTCTATTAGTTTACTCATCTGAATATTCGGGCTCTGTTTCCTTTCATTTATTGATTATTACAGGTTTGTCAGAAGCGGTCTCATGTTTGTAATGTTACTTTTATTCTTCTTACATTGCTGACAATAACAACTGTAGATTGTCTTTTTAATAAATGATCAAATAATTTCAATATTAGGAAAAATTTTATCAAGAGTGGAAAAAGAAAAGGTGTGTATTTTAGGTTTTTAATGTTGAATTTATTGTTCAAAACCTGTAAGTTGAATAATTCTCTAAAAAAGTAGTCTTGTTTTCTTACTGTTAAATATTTTTAACATTGGTAAAATGAAGTCTGTTAACTCTGATTAATATTATAGTTAGATTACATTGAGGAGTCTGATTTTTTAATGTTCTGAGTTTGGAGTGCGGCTCTGATGCTGAGCTGTCTGTGTGTGTTAGTATTAAAAATTGATGTTACTACAGTAGCTGATTTTTATTATCTCCCCCCCCCCTCGCCCCAATAGTAAAGGCAGTTTTCTTTCTGTAAAAGCTGTCTTGCACGGGAAAAAATGCTTGAAACGAAAAAGCTTAACTGAAGAATGTGGTATGCAAATACGACATATTTTAATGGACAGTTTGCAGTTCTTAGGGGTGCTCAAACTTTGAGATAAAGCATATGGCATTTCTGCAGTCAGAGTAAGCTGAATGTAAAAGCACTATGTTTTGTTCCTGCAAAAACTGTGTGCCTAAGCCTACCTGATGGTACATAGGTTTATGCTGTGTTGGAATGAAATCGCAGGAATTTGCTGCAGTGATTCTGGGGGGCAGTCAGAGTACGTTTCTAGTTTTTTGTTTGTAGCATGTGGCACACTCCTGCTACTTGCATCACATCCCATATGCACAGTATGACAGAACCTGTATTGCACTGGGGCAGAACTAGATATAATGAAAAAGTGCACAGAATCATCAAGCAAATAACTGAAAATGATTTACTAACTATTTGAACTGTTATTTAAAATGAAATGGGTAATATATGGTTGGGATAATAGGATAGTATTTTGGGATTTTCTGGAGTATTTTTGGTTTTCCTTGTGAATGATTTAGGGAAACATCACTGTAAGATGACAAAATTAATGAAAATGTTTTTTAATTAGAGAAGCACATTTTGAGTGCAAAACATTTTGTTTTAAATAATTACTGATACTGAAAAAATGCATGTAGGCCTCAGTTTGAAACTTGCTGTGCTACACCTAACACAACCATATGACAGAGTTTCTAATCTAAGAACTGAATTTTGTGTCACTTTAAAGTGACATAAAATATGGAATAGTATCTTCTCTGTAGCCTGGGATGACTTGATCTTTAAAATACTAGAAAGTAATGCAAGAAGCTATTGAAAAAAAAAAACCCAAACAAACAACCAAAACCAAACCAAAAACCCTTTGCAATTCCTATGCTTCCAAACAAGTGATCAAAATTTAGAAAGGGTAGATAAAAGTGGTAAGTGCTAGGGATTGGTTTGAATGCTTGATTGCCAGTGAAAACCTCTCTAATCGCAATATAAAAAATTGTATTTGGATTATTTTTCAAAAAGGTCAGGAATCCTTGAAAAAGACAAAATAACTGAGTGGGCTTATCACTGGTAAGATGTTTTCCATAGGCACTGTAAAGTAGACAGTTGTTTTAGTAACACTTTTAGAAGTATCAGACTGCTTAAATTATGTGTCTGAATTAGTCATCCCAAAGTTCTGTGGTTAAGAGGTGTTTCCTGACCCAGAATATTTAACGATTTAAGGGTAAGACACATCAGATCTGTGATGACACAGGAGAGTATTTGGCATCAGTGCAGTGAATTTTAGCATAGTGGTCTAGGTGTGCCAGCCATCTGGTCGGTTTGTCTGTTTGTTTTTAATGAGAGCTATGGAAACACTTGTAGGTGTGTTTTGAAAGAATAAGGTACTGCTTTGTGGAGAAGTTCAGAGATGAAAATATAACAGTTGATCGAAACATGAACCTCATCTACATCCTGATTAGTAATTTTGGGATGAGCGCATTGACTAGTAAGGGTCTTGAATTAGAGAGTGAAGCAGATGCTGCTCTAGAGATGGGGGGTGAAGGGGAGACTTGTGTGATCTGACCTTGGGCTATAAAAGCTATCTAGAGAGGAGCATTCAGAATGAATAGAACAGAGTCAGCTCTGGTTTTTGAAAGATGAACAAGGATGCTTCTCTAGTTCAGATGTGAACTGCTGTGGTCACAGGATAAAATTTAAGCTACTAAAAGGCTTATCTTAGTGATGTGGTTGACATTCCCAGGATATGAAAAACAGGTTAATTCTAGGACCTATACAGAAGCATGATTTGAGGGCTGATGCTTAGAGTCCTAAAAAGTAATGGCTTGCAGTAGCAGAAAGGGGACTGAAACAATGAAAGAGTAAGACCTGTGTTTTGTCTGTGCTGAGACTGAGCTGATAGTGAGGCATCTGTACAGAGAAAAATGCAAGCTGGGGTATTAGCTTGGACAAACACAGGAGATATGAAGTAGAAAGTATGTTGTGATTAATGGCAGGGTGTTAATAGTTGGATTTCAATCCTGGCCCAGGATAAAGGAAATGAGACTGGAAAGGGGTGCAAGACAGGAACCTATTAAATGATTCATAAAATAGTGCAGGTGAATGCGGAGGCTTCTTAAGGAGGATGCAGTGAAAGAACAATTAGAGTAAGGGATGAATCATGAGATCAACATGCCAAGGAAACTAGGGAGGGTAATTCTGGAAAAGAAGCACTACTGGTAGTGTTGTGTGATTGACAGATCTAGGAAGATGAGAATTACATATTGATTGCGAGCCTCATCAGAGGGTTAGGCTGCGAGATGTTAGTGAGAATGGTTTCAGTGACGCTCAAGATGTGGAAAAAAATCATAGAATTCAATGGAAGATCATGAGATCTTCGGGCTATAGTTTTTACTGTCACTGGAGGTTTAAACATAGAGCTTATTAAAATTTGAGTAATAGTGTTAACTACAGCTATTGTACAGTGTGTATGCACATGATGAGTGTTAAAGGTTGGGAAAATCTCATTTACAATCAAATGAGTAGATGGTTTTGTGTGACTAACATTTAAATCATTATCAAAGAGCATGTCAATGTCTTGAGTCTGGCTATTGGGAAATCTTTGTGGGCACTATATCCTTGAAGGAGTCTTCTGAGATGCTTGCAAATATTCTTAACCTTGTGTAGTTTCAGTAGGTGCAATTTTATGAAGTCAAGCTCTTGATTTGGACTTTATTTGTTTTCATTGTTTATTCATTGTATTAAGTAGCTCTTCGTAATTTCTGACTTATTCTGCTTGATATTAGCACAAAGAAACTTTAAAAATAATCTTTCTACAGCTTGATTTCCCCAGGAATAACCTGTCAACTGTTTTATTAGGCATAGTATGTGTGCTTTTTTTAATGCTAGTTAAAAGGCAGTAACCTTTGCTGATATCTCTTTGCAGTGATAATTCTTTTAAGCATGCTGTTCCATTCTATGAATTGCATAAATGGTCACTGGTTTGTGAATGAGAGTTTCTTTCCTTTGACTTGCTAATTTCTGTTTTGCAGTGATAATTCATTTTACGATTGTTTCTCATTATTTTGAACTTAAGCAATTTCTTATATATGAAGAATATATAAAGAATTTCTTATATAAAAAGAATGTGAAAAGAAGCTAAAGTAGCCTATAGGTACTTATAAAGTCCTCCTAAAAGACCTGTGGTGCCTTCATGGGCAAAGATTTTGAAACAAGTGTTTATAGTTAGTAACTCATTTTTGGTGAAGGGTAGAGTTAAGATGTGATACGTACCTGTTCTACGCAATCTTTAGGTTTTGATAAAATTGAAGAGAGAAATTGTGATTTTGGACTTGTAAAATGCATGCTTAATACAAACAAGTATTCTGTCTTACACAATATATCGGGAATGAAGAATGTAGTTTATGAAAAATTATAGTTTCACATTTGGAGAGCAAATCATGCCATCAGAATTTAAAGTTTTAGGATGTCTTTCCTATGTTTGTCATACTAGCCGCTCTAAATTCTTTGGACATTAATTGCAAGCACAGTGTTAACTGACCTATATGGCACTGTAATATGCTGAATCACTGCCTCCCAAGAACATTTCACAGGCAAGGTGTACTTTTAAGTGGATTTTTTTTTTTTTGCTTATGTTATTGCAGTATTTTAAAAATCTCAGCAATTGCAGTGTCTCTCTGCAAGCAACAGAGTTGCTTGTTTTTTCCCTGTGTATTTAGGTGAAGACAGGAAAAAGGTGAACATAAGCTGTATTGTCAGATGAAATCTTAATTCTGTTGACAAAACTCTATATGCTGTTAAAGTCTATAGTATTTCAAGGCAGGTTTATAATTATAGGTGTAAAATTACATTCTTGATCTTACTGAACTTTCACTATTCTTATGTGGCAATGCTTACAATGTTCTAATATGATACACTTACCATACTTGTCTTGAACATAATTGCAATAATTAATCATTAAGATTATATGAGGTAAAGAAATACTATGAAATTATGGTTATCTCTTTTCAATGTAAAAACTCAGAAGAGGAAACAGCCAATACATTTCTTTGAAGAGAAAATTATTAATAGAAAGTAGCAATTTCCGTATCATTAGATTCATATAGAGTCTTGCAAAAGTAAGCGCTAAACTTAGAGTTTGACATTATCTCATTTCCTGGGGTTCTACTGGTGGTGTGGTGCTCTTCACTTGTAATTTGTGTGTGTCTGTTTATTTTGTGGTTGCTGCCTTTTTTAATAAAAAAAAAAAAGGTGAAGTACTCTTTGCAACCTAAAGAAGCTCTTTCACTGCCTGTTTCAATGTGACATCATTGGCTGCTTTTCAGAGCCTATGTATGCTATTATAACTTCATTTTCTGAAAAATGCTTCGTGCTCCTCAACTGGAGTTTAGTTAGCTAGATAGTGATACATGGCCGTGTAGCTTCATGCTCTTCGGTTTGTAATGTGTAAGCTACGCATCTGCAGTGGTAAACTTTTTTAGCAAGAAAGAGAAGAAGGTATGGCTTTCAGTATGGACGGTATGAGAAATCTCTGGATTAAGGTCGCAGTTTTGCATCCTCAGAATAGACAGAGGCTATAACTTTACAAGGATAAACACTGGTTTTGAGTTCCATTTAATATTTTATGTAATTTTTGAGAAGAGCTTGACTGATATATGTATATCAACTCTTACCATAAGATACAATTATTGGAATGTTTCACTATTTTGATTAATCATATTCAATGAATGGCATGCTGCTGAGACACAATTTATTATTTCTAAAGCAATCTGAACATTTCAGTCACAGCATGTTTCTTCAGTAAGTTTGCGAGGCTCTTTTTTGAATATGTCTTTTTATGTAGGTAAGTCTTTGAAAACATTCTTGTTGAATTTAAGTATATATTTCTGTTATTTATTTAAATAAAGTTGGTTTTGTTGCTTCACTTGGAAAACATGAAGGCATTAAGATGGTTGTGTGCATACACACAACCATAACTTTTCCTCATTTGTTTCTTATTCAAGAGCAAAAACTATCTCCTTTCATTGTAATTGTTTGACTAATTGGTATGAAGTGCCATTTAATCAGTATATCCAAAATCCAGAACAATTGTAATGGACAACAATCTGTATTGGCAGGTGGTCATTTTTGACTGCTCTGTGTGAGATTACACCTGTTACTTAATTTTTCTACTTCTGGTAGGTGAGATTCAATGGGTCTATACTGCAATGGGTCATAGTCTTTTTGCTGTTAATCTAATTATTTATAGTTATTTGGGTAGCAGATTTAACACAATTTTCCCTTTGAGAGTACAGACACAAGCAGATACTTCCCTGTATGCATCAGGAAAAAAGTCTTTCTACTTGTATTCTTGGTAGAACTGGTTAGTCTGTAAAACATTTCGTCTATACTTTGTTTCTTTCAAACCTGTACTTGTGGCATGTTTCCAGTGTATGGTGCTTTGGGAGATTACCAGGAACCTTGGTATCAGAATGAAACGTGATCAGGCAGCCGTGAAATTCAGAATTTTCTAAGCCTGAGAGAGAGAATTGAAATGTGTAAGATACTGGTCCCTAATTTTTGACAGACCATAGAAATGGCACTGAGTGAAAAATACTCTAGGCAATATCCTGCTTTCGTTTTTCTGGTAGCTCTTACTTTAAATCTAAAATTTAATTTTGCAAAGGATCTTGCAGGTGGTGTTCCTTCTGCAGACTGCAGATTGGGAACTGTCAGTGAAAAAGATAAGGGTAAATTTGTTTGCTCACTAGAAGAATTTATGAAATGGAGCTTTTATCTGGTTTTTTATATGGTGCAGGGGGCTCTCTGATAACGGGTTACTGCTTTTACCAGTGCTCCTACGTAAAGAGAACTTCAAAATGAAGGTCTAGAGAATCACTCCGAATTTACGCTATTTTGGAAGAGTTCTAAGGCCTGGCATAATGGAATAAATAATAATTAAACTTACTCAGTTATTTTGTTGTTGTTGTTCCAGCCATCTGCTTAAAAGCCCTTCATGTCCTGAACATGAAAAAACAAGGTCAAACATAGAGTCCATGGAGAGGTGGAAATAGAATTAGTCTCCTGGTTTGGTTCTTGCTGCTCTGTGTGGTTATGGGCCATTCGCTGTGCAGTTTGCTGTGTTTTGACAGGTGGAATCATGTCTTCTCTCCCTACAGTGACTGTGAAAGATGGTGAGAAGATACCGGACTTTCTTAGGTTTTTAATCTGTGTAACAAAAAGGTATGGTAAGGAAGACTGAGTGACTGTATTTATGATTAATGTGTTTTGGTAATAGGGAGGGCTATTAGAATAGGTACTAAAGAGGTGCTGTTCTTATGTAGTTGAGACATAAAAGCAGTGGGTAGGGCATGACCAGTAGGTAACTGTGGCTTGAAGAAAAATGAAGTGATGCTGCAATGTGCTGTAGCCATGTGTTTATACTACTGAAGAAATTATCCTGTACAGGTATTTATTTTTAAAATTCAAAATATTTTACTGCTTCCAAATCAGCCAGCCAGCTCTGGCTTCAGTAGTGAGTGTAAGAACTCAGAAAAGAGAAGCTTTAGTGAAAGTCTGTTGTTACTCTGCATGTGTGTGTGTTTCTTTTTACTCTGGCTTCGTTTTGTAGTAGATACACAGATGACTAGAAAAATCCTTAATAATATAATATCTTCCAGAAGTGAGTGGGATACAGCAAAACAACTCAGTCAGTGCTGAGTCCTAGGGTGTTACTGTTTTTCTTGTGTGGTTTTTGTTTGTTTGTTTGTTTTCTTTTCCTGATGCATTCCACTTCTTTTTAATAGTGCATGGTTGGTATTATTTTTGGCTTTTGTTTACGTGTGTTACAAATCTCTCATTAATAAGTTATGCAGAGTAGTTAATCAAAAGAAGTATTTGGCATCAGACTTCCTCTTTGGAAGAGGGTTGTAGCACGCTTGATGCATTGTGACAAACTCGGCACAGATGATACTAACTTTGAATCTTAATCATGATGTAAAAGCTTGAGAGATCTTCATATAAACACTGACTTTACAAGAGTGGCTTCCAATATTAATTGTTCTGCTGCTGATTATGAAGGCGAATGTGCCTCTTGGTTTGTCTGCAAGAGTGATACAGTAATATATTACCTATAGATAGAAAATAGGGGGTTCTCTAGATCTGGATTTTTTGCTAAAGGTCATCAGAAACAGGAAAGCTTAGGCAGAAATTACTCTGATACCTGTTTTAATAATACAGATGTTGGCCAGGTTCACTTTAGTTTTGATAATACAGAAGATAAAAATTGCGTTTGCAGTGCTTATGTTTAGATAGCAGCATTCTCAAAATACTAAGAACTGTGTTAAAACAAACATGAGAACTACGCTAAAGCAAACGTCAGAACTTTTTGCTTTTTTATTTGCAGTGGGCAAAATACCTGTATTTCACAATAGTTAGCAGGCAAAACAAACGAGCTGTTATGAAACAATGTTTTAAAAAGGTCTTATTGAGAAGTTTTGCTCACAGTTAGCTTGTTGAAGTGATAAATCATACTTCAAAGGGTAATAAAGGAAAAGTAGACCAGGCTCTTACAGTCATTCACAATTCTTAAAGGTTGCTAGAAAGTATAGGACAGCTCTTTTTATTGGATCCCTTGAGCTGTAAGGATAATTGTTCTTCTTTTGGACTAGCTGCTCCATCTACATGTACCTTTTGAGACTGCAGTAAATAAAAGGTGACCTCAGAAGATTGTTAAAGGTACCTGCCAAGACAGAGTTTGAAGCCAGTCGTTGTGTGAGTGTTTCCTGAATCTAGATGGAATTTCCATTTGGAAATAAAATATAAAAGAATAAACTCTCTGGACATTATCCAGTGGTTTTCCAGTGTTTCATCCAGATAGTTTTTCTGGAGAAAAATCTTAATTTTTAAAATTTAATTTTCTTAATATTGTTCAATACTTAGCAATCAATCAGAAAAACTGAACTGACTTCAGCTGTTGCACCTTATTGCTTTATGGCTCTTGAAGTAGACTGGTTAGACCTGTCAGTTTGCATAGTCATGAAAGTTGCATTACATCAGTTCAATTTTGAAAGTTTGTCTTTTTCAGTTAGAACAGTTCTTAAACCCAAAAGCAACAGACCTATGTTTGCCAGGGTTTATTGGGCAGTGATGAGTATTACATCTGTAGAGGTAAGAGACTTCTTCACTTACTAGAGATTTTCCTCTGTGCTTCTGGCGCATAGGATTCAAATTGTGGATGTTGTTTTTATGGTATGTTCTTAACACAGATTTTATGGTGGCAGTTTTGAGACTTGCTCTATTGTGTTCAGTATTCTCCTATTTGGTCCCAATTTTAGGCAGTTTCCTTCAGTAATAATACTATTTTTTTTCTTCAAGATGAAAAATACTACTGTACCAGTGTCCAAATTGTATTCCTAACTAGTATTTTCTCCTTTGTGTTTTGACATTAGTTGAGAAATGTGTATAGCCACTGCTTGAAATTCCTTTCCTCTGATTGTAGTTTAGATCTGGTCAATTCTGCTTCCTCTTGTTTTATATAAAGCATATTGAAGTAATGGTGAGGTTTTTTGTTTTACATAGTTGCTTTCAGCCTTGTTCTTGCCTGAACTTTGTGAACAGCCCTCAGTTTTGCTTCTACATCTCTTTATGGAGTAGTATACTGGAATACTTTCTCTCCCCCTTTTTTTGGTGAAGTTTCTGTATAAGCCCTGTTCTCTTTGTTCCTGGGCAATCTGCGTTCACTAACCTTTGCCCAGAGCAGTACTTCCCAACAGTGTTGCTCCTTGCTCTGGGTCTGTCATGTTCTCTTTTCTCTCCCCCGCACCTAGCGCCCCCTCCCCCCCCCGTTTTTGTTGTTACTAGCCCTGTCAGGCTTGTGTTGTACTCAACTGTATGTTTTAAGTCAAGTCCAAACCCTATTCCTTATTTTTTGGAATTTGGAGCTTGGTTGTATCAGTGTCTTTGATTGTGAGAGGCGATGTCTAATAAGCTCTGGTATGCTGCTTGTCTCCCACCTAAAGAACTGGTGAGGATTTGAGATAAAATATAATCTAAAGAATTTAAGAACCCTAGATATCTTGTGTAACAAAAGACAAAACATTGATATAGAGGGATGAGGAAAACTAAGTTATATAGGGAAAGCCAAAGGCAGATCCTAAGTGTTAATAATGTGAAAGCAGGAAATGTATTTTGTGAGGGGTAGGAAGAAAACATAGTGGAGGATCATTTGTTTTGGAGGAGTTCTGTTGGTTACTTTCCTACCTGTCTCTCTTTTGATGTTTTTCTGTCCTCTTCCTCATCTCAGAAGTACATGGGAAACTTACTATTTTGTTATCCTTTTGCTACTTCAAGAGGGATGGATAAAATAGAATCGTGAATGAATTCAGGGACTGCAATCTGTTCCTAGTGGCTTTGTGGGGAATATATTGAAAGTGGTGAAGAAACAGAGCACTTTGTTCTTACTAACATGGTGTGTTTCTAAAGCAACAGAACTGGGAGAAAGGATTGGTTTTGAAGTTATGAAAGCAAACCAAGGTAAAGCTGAGACCAGGTTTTGAAAGCTGAATTTTGTAAATAAGCATTGCCCAAAAAGGGGTGTGTGTGTGCAGATAAACTTTAGGTTGTTTGTTATACAGCTTTTGTTTTACTACTTGAATTAATATTTACAATACATAAAGTTTCTCCTAACATAAGATGGGTTAAAAGAGCATGTATAACTTTCTGCATAAAATTGTAACTTCTCTTTTTGCCTTGTTCAGTGGTTGAATTTGCTTTTCTTAATACCATTTCAGAACCTTAGAGAAATAGTATTCATATTGGGGTGTTTTATTATAGGTTAAAAATCACCAGTTTGATTGCGATTCTTCCCTTTGTTTGTTCTCATCATAGGAGGCATCTTTAGTAGTTTGTAGATTTTGTGATATACTTGTCATGAACTTGTTTGCTATTGGTGCGTCACAAAAAAGTACATACTTGGATGGTCAATGTAAAGATAATCCTGAAGTAGATGTGTAACACTGGTGCACTTTTTCTTTCAACAGTGAGCCTCATTTCACTGTCAGTGATTAAGCAGGAGGTTTGACTGAAGCATACACCTCCTCCTTCATTTTGCAAGAAAATTTGAAGAGTCAGATAGGGTTGGCTTTTGGATATCAGAATTGAATAACAGTTTTAGCTGTTGAGGCTCGAATGTGTGCAACCTTTCTCCTTTGGTAAAAGGAACCTTCAAACATTCAGTCTTGCAACACTGGACCATAGTTGGAGAAACAGAAAGCAAACACTTAAGCTTTGTCCCAGATTTTCATGGCTCCTTCTGTCTGTGGCCTCTTCCTATTTTCAGCTGCTTTGTTAATTTCTGCCTTGGAAGCCAAAAGTAACTTCATGCTGTTCTCCTAAGACTTGAGTCATTTATCAGCTTCTCCTTTGCCAAATAATCTGTAATGGAATCCACTACGTTTTCCTTCTGCCTGAGGCCTTTATCACATTGTCTACTTGCTTTTGCCTTTCTGTTGTAGTCCTTTTGATTCCTTATTCTGTCCATTTTCTGCAGTGCCTACAGTTAATTGTAGCTGTTACAAACATCTTGAGGACTCAAGAGTTCAGAGTGCCCTAGGTCTTGGCACAGTATCATTCCCACAAGTAGCCTGTACTCAACTATAACTCATGCTGCTTGTAAACGTCATCTGTTGGATGGCATGCAGGTTCAGGGAGCCCTTCATACAGAAAGGATGGACTATGTTGGTTTTCATTACAGAACCAGTCAGGACAACTGGAGCTGTTGGGACCTCTCTGTGCTCCTTGTGTGTTGTGAACAGTGATGCCCTCGTGATGAATATGTTAGGTTTGTCCCAAGGTGCACTTGGCATGATCGATCAGATCTTAAAAGTACCATAGTTGAGCAGTTGTTGGGTGCCTGTCATGGCATTGTGTGTGTGGTTACTGAAGATATATTTCCTAAGGGACCTTGTACTTTGTAGTTGCCAGTCTCTGGGGAAAACTGGAAAATCCTTCCTTGGGGGAAAGGAAAAATCTTAAAAAAACCAAACAAAATAAATAATTCCACACCCCCCTCAAAAACTGTCTGCTGGATCTGCTTATTTTGGTCTTATTTTGTTCTCAAATGTTGGAAACATCTGGTAGCTGGGCTGTATTGCATGTTACCAAAGCAAAACTGGTTGGGACCCTCACGTGTAGAAGCTTTGTTTTCTAAAAGCAAAGATATGACTAGTAAGAGATTCACGCTGCTTTCCTTTACTGTTTCTAGTCAGTTTAATTAATCATACTGCACTTGGCAGCTATGTGTATGTTCTGTATGCACCTTCAGACAGCTGTGGTGGTCTGTCGCAGTGTTCAGTTCAGGGTGAGCGGCTGTGGCTTTCGAGCCCCAGGGTTTTTCAAGTGTTTCTCCAGTATGACACTGGCTTTGCTGATGTGTTAAAACTGAATTTTAGTTCTGGGGTGGGGTGACCCTTTGAGGCTGATCATACTGATGATGCCAAGTTGCCTTGGGAATCCCTTGCACATCTAGTGTAGTTCTGTTAGATAGCAAAACTCTCCCTTTTTGTCTCTTCACTGCCCCATTGGTCTTCAAAGCACAGAGTATGTGTCCTTTACTGTCTTCAGTATGCTTGGACCATGTGAGGTCCAGTTATTAATAAAAGCTGTGTTCATTTCTGGCATCAGCATAGGGCTCAGAAATCCCCTGAACTGAAAACAGTCATACACAGGAGAATGTTCAGGGGAAGTACCATTTAAGCTTGTCTGGTTCTTACTCTTCTTCAGCTATCTGCTAATCCTGTTGCTGGAGATAGGCAGGAGCCTTGGCCTGAATAAGAATAACCCTGTACCTCTGGGTGGACTGTCTTAACTGACCTTCCTCATGGCCTCACTTGCTTTGCAGCAGCAAAAGGGAATGGAGGGGAATGGATGAGCAGTAATTGGGTGTTGGGGAAGGGAACAAATTCTCTAAATACAAAGGTAAATAATATGTGTGTGGAGGCATCCTAATCTTTTGTCTCTTAATTCTTTTGAATTTTGTACTACTGAAGAAACTTTGTTGTCAGAAGAAATTCTGGAATTTGGAAAATCAGATTTGGCTGTCTCAGTATGGAAATTTTTGTCTGATTTTTTTATTTTTCGTTAAGGTTAAGAAAACATTGAATGGCTTTTCTGTTTTACACATGTTCTCTTATTTAGCTGTAGGGAAGTTGGTCTTTCTCCTCCCCAAGGGAGTTTCCTGTGTATATGGAAAAAATACAGAAGTGAAAAATACCTCAGGCTTCCAAACCTGCCGCTCACATTTCACTTCTCCCACTACCCTTCTTGTCATAGAAACAGTTCAGCAGTTCTTCCTCTGTCCCCGTAGCAATACCATTTATTTAAAGAGCTAGACACCACCATAGCTCGTATGGTAGGTAACTCGGCACACAAACTTACTGCAACAACCTGTGAAACACTGGGGGAGGAAAAAACCCCAAGCTACTCAGGGATATACTTTTCTGGTGTTTGTCTTTAAATTGCCAGAATATTTTATTAGGCTTTTCTTCAGGCTAGTAAATATAACATAATTTGATACCTCTTCCAATAGGTTTACAGTCATAAATAAGTTCAGTATGCAACTCACAGTTGGGGGGGTTGGTTGGTTGGGTTTTTTTGTTTGAAAATCCACTTAAGGCAGGGGCCCTAAAATTGTGTATAACTCAACAGTTAAGTGGCATTATTATCATTAGAAATTCTGGAGACCCTCTGCTTACAATCCGACTGCAAAGCAAACAGTTGGTTTCTATATTTCTTATGCTTGTGTGAACAGAATGTAGATATCAAATTGAAAAGACTTGCAAGACTAAATGCTGGTATTTATTCTGTATGTGTGAATGCTGTTTTGACAGTATTTAAACTTTCCCATAACCTTACAAGATAATTAAAGCACTTTAAAATTGGCATTCTGAATCTTCTTCATTTGTTTAGACTGCATTTTGCATATGCTGTTGTCAAGTAACAGGGTTTTTTTGTTGTGTGTGGTGGTTTTGGGGTTTTGGTTTTTTTTTTTTTGTCTTTTTGTCTCCAACTTGTTCCATAAACAGCTGGACTAAAGAACTTGTGTTTCCTATACATTTGTGCCCTGTACAGTGAGGAAGGTTTCTGGGGCAGTACCATGAGTTCCTCCGTCCCTAATGGGCAGAAAGTGTAGCTGTAGTATAGCTAAGGCATATGCTTACTATCTATTCAAATGGTACATGCAAAGTGACCAGCTCTGAAACAGTGTGTAATTTCCAAGTTGTGCTTGTCTTTTTCAGTGACATCATTGTTTTGGAAATGACTGTCCAGCATCCAGATTTCATAAAACTCGTAACAACTTAATTGTTAAAACTTTAAAAACTCTTTTCTGCTTTTTAAATTTAGTTATAACTGATGCATGGGTTCCAAAGTTACTGCAAAGATGGTTAATTGGTTTTGTAGCATAAGCTTCAGTTTTTGTAAACTGCAAAAATTAAAGCAATGGAGTATTAGCTGTTACTGGAGTACTAGGCCTGCTCTGTGGGCATGTTACTGTGTCCGTGTTTTCCAGAATGCATTAATGCCTTGGAAGAAAAGATACCATCTCTCTACAATGCTGAGTTCTAGGCTGTAACTTCTAATATGGTCATCCCCCAGTTTTCTGCAATGAGACTTTTTTGTTCATTTATCTTGACTGCACAGGCATCTGCATGTTTTAATTCGGGAGTTCAGCTTATCTATCTGATTGCTGAACTTTAATGATAGCATATGTCCTTGATTTTCTAATTTTTCTTGGAGAGCCCAGTCTGCCTGTTTGAAGCAGCAGTAGGCAGGAATTGTGGGAAGCAAATCTCCCTATTGATTAGCCTGTTCCACATACTACGCACTCAGCAGCCCTGTGTTGGCCGTTTCTTTTAAACCGGTCAAGATACAACTGAGACGCGGTAGTAGCTGCTGACTGAAATGACTTCTTAAATTTGGTTGTTTAGCACTTCAAAATAGTTTTGACAGTTTACTTTCCCTTCTGGCCTGAATGTACTTGAAAGGATGAGCAATGTTTTGAAAACAGGTTGGGTTCAGGGCTCAGTAACTGGGAGCCTTCACAACACTGCTTAGGCATGGTTATCATCCAGTAAAATTCTTACACAAAAATTTGTGCCAGCACAGGCATTATTCTGGGAAACAAGTGTTGCAGCAGTCCCAGGTTCATGATCATGCAGAAGTTAAGTGCTGTTGGTTAAAATATTCTTTTAAATACTAGTTCTTAAACACTTAGAATACCTAGGTCAAGTAGAATTTGTCTCAGAAACATTCTTGTTTTCAAGTTGGCTTCATAGTTTATAGTGTACCTCATTAAGATGCAGGGAGAAGTTTTACCAGTAATTTGCATCTGTGTGGAGTTTAAACTTGACAAACCTGAAAAGCAAGCCTACTTGAATTAAGTATGATTCACACAATTTCCATTTTAAAAAATGGACAATAATAACTGCTTTGCATTTGTGCTCTGCAGATTTTTTTTTTTCTTATGAAAAATGCCCTGTAAAAGCAATAGCTTTTACAATAGGAGCATGTGTGAAGTACGTAAGAGAACTGTGGTATTATAATACCAAGAGAAAGGATGATAAGGTGTTAGCCTGCTGTCATCCCAGACATGTAATCTAATCTTTTCATATGGCTGTTGTAAATGTACTGTGATAAGAAGGAGTAAAAGTGTTTTTCTGGAGTGTCTGTTTAATTATCTTGTTCAGGGATCATTGACCCATTTACCACAACAGTTATTAAAAGTATTATCATACTTCATGATAGGCATTGTGGAGATTATATTTCTCTAGTAATTTGTTTCTAAATATTCGAGTTTTGCCATTAAAAATAGCAGTAATTGAAAGGAACGTCTAGCTTATATAATTTAAAGAGAAATACCCTTCTTGCTGTATATACCTTGTTTTTCTCTTTTCGGTAGTCGAGTATTTGTTAAATGGGCATGTGAATTTCTGTGTCTTTCATATGTGGGAGTGCTCTGTTCATTATTGCAGGGGCTGTAGCTGAAAAATAAATTAATTTCTTGGAAACACAGAACTATGAATCCATTCAGCAACAACAATTCCAAAGTTTTAAAATATTTTAAAACATGTATGTTTTTATTAAAGCAGAGGTTTGTAAACTGCAGAGGGAGTATCACCTAGTTTTGCTGTCTAGTTATGTGACTTTAAACCGTTAAGACTAATCTGTGTTTATAAATGCTTCCCAGTTGGAGACCTTTAGTACAACCACAGTGGAAAAGATTCAAGTGGAAGAATGGTCTCCAAATGATTTAGTTGTCCTAGAAAATTGAAAAAGAGCCTTCTAATTCTCCCTCTTTTCTGGGATGTGTGTTTGTTGTAGCTATTTTTATATTCATGGGATGATGTATTCATAAGCTTAATTACGAAACAATATACTTGAGATTGATTAATTCTAGGATACTGACAGCTCATTTTGCAACTGCACCCTGTTAATGTTAGTGTAACCACATAATTCCTGGGTGATGCAATAATAAAACATCTGAAATCTAGGAAACCCTGTAATTTTGTGAAACAGGTTGGTGCCAAAACCAGCTTTGTTAAAAAGTATATGTATTCACAGGTTTTGTGTCATCATTTTAATCTACTGAGGAGATTAATTTTATTTGCCAATTTGGAAATTAGTGTTTGCATGAAAACCTGCCTATGAGCTGATAATCTATTCTCTGCTTACATACTGGTATCACTTGTGATACCAGTCTCAGGCGGATCTGATTATTTAAAGAGCTAGACACCATAACAGCTCATATGGTAGGTATCTGGAATCAATGGATGAGACATAGTTGCATAGCAGTAAGCTTATATAAACTGCAGTGATTTCCTTTTAACATATATACAGAGCTACTTCCATTTTGTGTTTTGATGGATTTAGAGTATGGAAGTTAGAGGAAGAAAGGGAATGAAAGGAGAGGCTGCAGATTGTAATAATGTTTAAATAAAATTATTCTACAATATAAAAAGTTGTCTCAACTGACTGAGTTGCTGGAGAAAGGAGATGATAGGGAATCATCCCCACTTCCTAAAGGTGTTTTTTAGAAGTGTAAAAATATAGTGAAGATTTTTAAAGATGGCTTTTGAAACCTCTGCTATGGTGGGCTGAATACTGTATATACTATGGCATTACTGTGCATCCTGGTACATTATTTAAAATACACTGAAGTGGGTCTAAAGTGAAGCTTTGGATGCACCAGCATTCTAATAGTGCTTTGCCACCAAAGTGGGAGGTCACATTCTCCTCTGAGTGTTCCTTTTGATTGCATTGTGGTGGCACTGGCACTCACTGGATTCATGACTGAATCAGTAAAATTCACTTTTCTTCCTTTCTTTCACCTCCCTCCTTTCCCAAAATACAGGTTTTGTTCTGGGTTACTGGTTTCAATCTGTCTGTGGAAAGGTCTGACAAGGAGTAGGGTGTGTAACGGTAGGTCACAGTAGCTGGGGGGAAGCTGGCAGACACCCTGTGTTTGGTGGTGGCAAATCAGCTCAGCTGCCTGTGAAGCCACACTCCCTCTAGGAACTGGGGCAGCTGGAGCACAGGCACGTTTGCTTACCCTGACCTAGCAGAGAGGTGGGAAAGACATTGGAGACAGTGGTGACTTGAACTGTCACAGCAAGACTTGTCAGAGTCGGTCTGCTTTAACCTTAGAGATGTTAGTATACTTAGCTGTCATTTTGCATTAAGTTCTGTCTGCATTTGGGGTGAGAGTCTTGGAACTATTCTGAGCTAAACTTTGAATAAGGATGTTAGTCTGGCTGGTAAGATCTGTTAATTATGCTTGAGACTTGGATTTTGCCAGTTGTTTTCCTTTCAGAATTTCTCTGTTTTATTTTCTTACATATAGTTCTTTCCCATGAGAGTTACTGGCTTGCTAGAATGTAAGTGAAAACAAGCTTAGCTGCTCCTTCTGTGTAATCTCTTGGCTTCTGTTGAAGTTGAATTTGCTGAGGTGACCAAGCAGCTTTCTGCAACCAAACCCACTGGTTTCCTTCTGTCTCCTGCTTCCCAGTGTATTAGTGGTGTGACAGATTGGGCTGAGTTGGCTCCCTCTGAAGGTCTGAGCTCTGCAGGTGGCACAGGGGATGCCAGTCGAGGCGCTTGGAGCAGGACAGTAAGCCCCTTAGAGACAGATTAGTATGTTCTCCTTGTTTTTCTGCTGATAGGAAGCAGTCACGCCTTTGTTTATGTGGGTATAGAGTAAGGAAAAGTGCATGGCAGAGTGATTAACCTATTATTTTTTTAGAGCAGTGGTTAGAAATTTTGAGCTGACCAATGACCATCCCTGTCAAGAACCTGCTACCTCTTAAGGGATGTTCAAAATAAATATGTATTTGCCTTTATGGTTAGTGAGGTTAGGCTGGCTTTTTGAGTCTTCCTCCTTTGCACTTCAGTATGGTTCTTTACCACTTCCTTGCAAAATCATTCACAATTTCTGCTTCTCTTATGTATTTTTTGCATTACAGTGAATAGCAGTAGTTCAAAGAAAACCATGAACCTTAAGTTTTTGTGCTTCTTTTTTATTCAGTGTTTTTAAGTTGCTTTCTGCACAGAAGATGAATGCTTATCTTCCAGTGAAAGATGGAAGGTGTATTTAAAGAGGGAAATGGTTCTCTGAACAGGACACATTCAGTCATTGAAAGCAATGTTGACCAAATCTTCAGGTACTATATGTATAGTACAGTGGAGGGTTCCTATATTGGCAGGAAAGAAGGTGAAAAAGTCTCCTCATATCTGATTTGTGACTTCTGTCAAATAATCAGGCAATAGAGGTAACAGTCAGTTTATTAAAGTTGATTCCTAATGCAACTTAAAAAAAATCATTCCTGAGACAAAATCTTATTTGCTGTTATGGGCAGATGGTAAACTAAAAAACACTGCTTTAGTACTCAGTAACTCTATTCTTACCATATTTAGAAATCTAATTTCTTAAAAGGCAGCTGCTTGGTTTTTAAAGGCTTGCTGGTACTTAAATTATGGTTAAGGGGGATATAGAATCACTTAGGAAATAAAAGTGAACTTCACTTGTGAAATAATCTATTCACAGGTGATGTGCAAGGTAAGATCCAGGGGAAATTTTAGTGTCCTAGATGGTTAAGAAGAATCTGAATAACCATACACTGAGCAAAGTAGTTGTCAGTGAAAGCTGTGAATGTGGGATGTTACACATGGAAGCATGCTTCAGACTGCTTTTATGTATGAGCAGTTTACCATTATTTTAGTAGCCAATTTTGTGAACTACATGCAGTTGCTTTCCTTTTTCCTAACAGTCTTTTTTGGTTTGAGTTGATAAAGATAAAACTAATGAGCCTTATATTGCATATTCCCTATGCAGTTACAATAGCTGAGCCCAATTATATTGTGTTTTAGGGACTTGAGATTCTGTTGGCATGCTGATTTTTCAAGCTGATAACTCTGTCAGTTGCTAAGGTAAGTGTGTGCAAATCTGCAGTTTCCACTGAACATCTGAGCCAAAGTTATTAGGGAGTTAATAAAAAAGAAATAATAGCACATTGAATAAAAATGAATCTTATACATGGAGTAATTTTTTTATGTTGTTTCTCACATTCTACACCATTCCAACATTTTAATGGCATCCTTTAAGTTGATATATCTAAGTTCTTTAATATACTTGAGATCTTTGCTGCAAGTATCTGCAGCAAAAAGCAAAAGGGAAAACATATTTCCAGATATATGTTTAGGCACTGTTCTTAAATAAGCTGTCATTACTGACTTTCTTGCCTTACTTAGTGTGTCAGAGTTGTGCGAGTTCTGTATGGATTAAAATTGTGGCCTTTTTGGACTAGACCTTTGATTCTTAGCATCATGAACAAGTGTAGTGATTTACTGGATGAAGTTTTTTCCCAAATGTAGGTAGACTACTGTAAAGAAGTGAATTTGGTTACTTTCTGTAAGTTGATCAAAAGTGAGCCTATTTACTGATACGGTGCAAACTGTATTTAAATTACAGTTGTGGTTCTGCGATTTTATGGGGATTGGAAATGAGAGAGGACAATAATGAAAGCAACGTGGGAGGATGAAAGCGGGTCAGAAAAGGGAGAGGGAGTTTCTGACTGAACCAGTGACTTCCAGTGAGAGGGCGTGACTAAATGAAGCAGAGCTTTTTCTATTGTATTTATGTCAGTATTATTTGATATAGTGCCAAAAGTGTATATAGGGCTGTACAGTAGAAGACTTGTTTCAAACACGTAACATGTTCCCTGTGCTGGAGGACTTAAATTCTCTAAGTGTAGGCCGGAGCAGTGCAGGAACATGCAGTACAAAGATGTGATAGTGCATGGTTGGTGGCATTCACCCTGGAGCAGGTGGGTCTTTTTTTTTCCTTATTATTTTTCTTGAAGAGAGGGAATGTTTTGTGTATCGATGAAGAACTTTCTGGTTTTGTGATTTCAGGGGCTGCTGAGCCCCCTACTTGCATAGAGCCACAGTGCAGTTGGACCACCCATCATTTCCTCTTTACAGGGGAGAAAAGGACTTAGGAGTAGGAGAAATAGTAGCATTGTTCATGTCCCATAGACAGTCTCAATTGGTGAGGTTGTAATTAACTTTACCTCATTTTGTAGGGTGGATAAGAAAGAAGGTACATTGAGTCAGTAGTATTTCAAAGCAGATTGGCTGAGGTTGGCTTTTTGTACGTTATGTGTGGATATGAAAACTGTATTTATTTTTAAAAATGGGTTATCTTTTAGTTCAACTCCTAATCTTCAGGACGGAGTCTTCACAGCAATATTTCTTACTGTAGACAACTTGATGAGAATCAGGGCCTAAGAGCTGCTGGCAGGAGAAAGTGAGAGTGAGCTGATGACTGCATGTGACTGTCAGTGCATGTGTTCATCTTGAATGATGAACCAGCCTGTGCCGTGATGGGTGATCTGGAAACTCATTTTGCTGACTTCATCAGCAACTGAGGATCATGCTTATGCACAGTTGTACCTGGAGGGAGCAACAAGGGAGATCCGTGTCATTTCTGCAGCAGTTTCTGTACCTCGGGTGTGTGATATTATGCAATGAATAAGAGCCTCTGAAATGCATCATTTACCTATGTATTGCGTTACATATGTCCTATGTATGTCCTTATATAAATTCAAGTGTGCTCACAGCAGAAAAAAAGAACACTTCTAAGATAGGTATATTACTGCAATGTAATAGATCTGCATAATCTTCAGTGTCATCTTGACATTTCTTAGAACTGAGTAACAGCCACAGCAGTATTTTTATTGAGGAAGTAGCACAGCAACAACTTCTGTGGTTGTGCTAAGTGAAAGGAAATGGTAGAAGACCATAAAATGTTTAGGATATGATTAGTTTAAGGATTTAAAAACTCTTTTCTCTAAGATGCCACACAGGTAAAGCCACAGTAGTTAGGGATGCTTGCGGTGTAGCTTGGGTTGTATTAGGCTGTATGGCATTAAGTTACAACAAACTGCAAAGAGCAGTGGAAAGCAGATTAGAAGTATGTGTGGGAGGTGGAACAGGGTAGCCTGAGAAAAGTGCATCTGCTCACAAGTTTCTGAAGAATGAAGGTTGCATGGAAACGTAGGCTGTGGAGTATAGAGTGACTGAGAGAATTGCTTCATCACTTGTCCTTTCTTTTCACAATATAAGTTTGTTTTTTTACCTTTTAGTTTCCAGTGTGGTGGTTAGCTCTGGATTGATAAGAAAGAAGGTGCATCGGGTCACTAGTATTTCAAAGCAGATGGGCTGAGGTTGGCTCTTTGTACGTTATGTGTGGATATGAAAACTGTATTTATTTTAAAAAATGGGTTAGCTTTTAGTTCAAGTCCTTATCTTCAGAACAAAGTCTTCATAGCAATGGATGTTATGGGTAGTGCAACTGTTTTTGTTTCTCT
Source organism: Nestor notabilis (assembly GCF_000696875.1). Lineage (NCBI taxonomy): Eukaryota > Metazoa > Chordata > Aves > Psittaciformes > Psittacidae > Nestor > Nestor notabilis. Next base: position 22,536 of record NW_009926410.1, read on the forward strand.
TAACGATCAGACCTGTGGATATTGAAACCATTTTTGTTTTGGAGTAGATAAAATTTTCCTTCTGAAGGTCTTTGTTTTAGCCATTTGTATGGTTCATTTATTCAGTATTCTCGTCCATGGAAAAGATAAATGTGAAATGTTCTGTTTGAACATAAGTAGTATTAATTGCTTGTGTTTAGTTCCATCCTAACTGAATTCATAGATCCAATTACTTGTCTTTTGCATTAGTCGCTTAGAAATTGTGTCCTGTAGGTGTTTTGGGTTTTTTAATCATGCATTAAATCTGTAAAACATCACTTTTTTGACCTGTGCATTTTTATCATTGGCAAATCATAGCAGTGCCCTGTTTTCAGCTTCATTTAAAAAATAAAGGATATCAGTGTAAAATAAGGTGCACTTACAGAAATTAAATGCATCTGGTATCTCCAACAGCAAGCAAATACTAGAAGTGATATGAACCAACAGCTATATTTTATGCGAATTTCACGGGCAAATCGTAGCAGAAACAACTGTATGTATTTTTATGGTCTTTTTTATATGCCACCTCATGCTGGATCATAAATGGCCAGTTTTTAATACATCGGAATTCTCTTTGTGTCTGTAAAATCAGCAGATGGGATAACGTTTCCTAGTGATAGATGATACTTTTCCTTTAGAGTTGTGTTCTAAAAAGTTTATAAGAGAATATGGTTGTGTAGATGAATGCACAGAAATATTTTCAGTATTTGCATGTTGTCTTCACAGAAATCTGCGCACAGGAAAATACACTTACATTAACAGCGAATCCTTTTGTTTTAAAACAGACATCTGCTGCTTTGCTTTTACTGTTGATGTATTGTGTTGGTCTAAATGTTGAAATATGCAAAACCAAAGTCTGATATGGAGTAGCTGAGTTTTACCATGTAGGTTGCTTTATACTGCTTAACCCATATGAGATGTTTTTAACAAATGGAAGATTAAGGGATAGCTCTTGAGGAGTGTTCAGTGTGTCCTGTACATGGTCACTGTTGTATATATATTGGCTTTGATAGTTTTAAGCATGTTTGAAGTCCGTGAGTGTGAACTCAGTACTTCTTCAGTTCCTCACTCATCTGTCTGTAGTAAGCAAATTAAAGCTGGAAACAGGTAGAGAGAGGATTAAAAGAGAGAGGGAAAATAGAGTCCCAGCATGCTACTTGAATCCATCTCTTTCTGCTTTTTTAGATGATGTCTCTGCTAATGGCTGAAAAAGAATACTCTCCATTAATCCTCAAACTTTAAATGTAAACCTAGGAAACCTACTATTTCACTTTGCTAAATCTTAGGTACAACCTCAGTAGACCAAGTAAACATAGTGAGGTCGCATACTGGTGAGCTTGTAATACACCACACTTAATGTTTGTAGTAACTGATCACATAGCAACTTGAAATTAATTATTTGAGAAGTATTTTTGTTTCTTATGGTAGAAGCAGTAGGTCCTGTCATGATGCGGATTGTCTTGTGTTAAAAGATGAATGTACATTTGAAAGACTTTCTAGCTTTCCAGGTATGTAGCAGTTGTCTTAAAGTTGAGGGAGAATGATAAAAAGTACCTGTAAATTACTTGCCTTATTTTAATTTCGTTCTTTAAAAGGCTTTAGTCTCACCGTTCAACTGCAAACTCTTCACATTTTTTCATAGATTCCAAGCTGTATAGGACGTGTAGGAGAAGGTTGCATCTGACAGTTGACTGGTTTTGGAACTGGGATTAAGTGAAGCACAGAGGTTTCTTTTGCTACTCTCCTAACTGCACTGTGCCTATAGTAGTTGAAGTTTCTTTCTCCCCAGTCCTATTATGCTTAATAGCTTTCAGGATACTGGCTATTTGGTAGATATTAGAAATGTTGGACCTGAACTTCAGCCTCTCACCAAACTTCATTGTCACTTCATATTGTTGGAGAGCAGAGGTTGGAATTTCTTACGTTCTTTCTTTCTGAATCGCATAGTGTATTCTGAAACTTCTCTGGAGATTATATAAAAATCTGAAATTGTTTTCATTAGACCCCTCCTGTTTCAGGCATTGTTTCCCTCAGAGCTCCTCTGAGAAAGTAAAAACTTTCTTTAATCACTCTTTTCTGTATTTAATTTAGTATTCTTAATCATCTCTATCCCCTAGTAAGCCTGTGTGAAGCACAGATTTGTTTAAGGCAAATGGGACTTGCCACTTGATCAGTCTCTGGGTCTTACACTGCCTTGGAATAGTGATGGCCATATCTTATTTCTGACAATGTTGAGAGTTTTGTGCTTTAGGAGAAGGAGCTGGAACGATTGCACTGAACAGTTACAGGGTAACTTCCTTCCAGGGACACTTCTTTCTGAGCACTTGTCTGGGGATGGTTTCCAGAATCTATGCTGAGGTATTACAGTCATCCCTTGTAGCTTATTAAAGAGATCCTCTAGCATGTTCTGCTGCAAATGCTGTGATATGTGCCCTTGCTAAATCAGTCAAAAGCACCAACAGGTGTCCTGTTGGAAATGATTTTACTGTGGGACGTTTAGGAGTTAAATTTTTCCATTTAACAGGCACTCTGCCTTTTCAAAATCTGGCGTTTGCTTCCCATGTAGAAAGCATCAATTTTTCTTCAGTTTTCTCATTGCATTGGATCTGGCTGGGATGGAGTTAATTTTCTTCGTAGCAGCTGGTCTGATGCTATGTTCTTTGAGATCAAAACAGTGTTGATAACACACTCATGTTTTAGCACTGGCTGAACAGTGTTTGCACAGCATCAAGGTTTCTCACTATGTCCTGTCTGCGTCCCCCCACGGTGATTGGAGGTGCACAAGACATTGGGAGGGGACACAACCAGGCAGATGACCCAAACTAACCATAGACATATTCCATGCCATATAAGTGTCAGTGATAAAAGGGAGAGGAGGGGGATTTAGCAAGGTTACCCAGCTTTTGCTTTGGAACTGGCTGGGCATTGGTGTACCCTTGGGAGGTGTTGAGTGATTGGTTTGTTTTGTTTTGTTTCTCTCCCACTTCTCTTTTGTTAAACAATTTTTATCTCGACTTACAAGTTCTCTTCCTTTCCACTCATGCTTTTCTCTTCACCTGTCTGATGGGAGGACAGAGTAAAGCGACAGTGTGGCTCTTAGCTGCCTACTGAGCTTAGCCCCCAACACCCGTGATGATCTTGTCATGCTTGTGTAAGGCAAAAAGAAAATAAAGAGATCTCAACACATGTCTGTTTCCTATGTTTCTGGATTCTTCAGGTTAAGGCAAGTATTTTGCTTGTATTTTCAGTGTTGAAATTTTTGAAACACCATGAAAATTTCTGTCACCAAAAAAAATCAACAGAGAAAACAGTAACTGTAGTGTATTTTTACTAGTCTTTCTATATTCTAGGGTTAAATCTAAATGTTTTGCTTTGCCACAGGCTTTTCTGGTGCCTGATCTCCCATAATGTTCTCAGGCCCATTCTTCTCACCTAGCAAGTCCTAATTTGCCACTCATGTCTTCCCATTCTTAGTCCTCACTCTTCCCGCAATTCCCCCCACATGGGCCTCTCCAACATGCTTGCTTTATGGTCAGCTGTTATTC